>NC_054488.1:63529307-63788302 GCF_017639515.1 Carcharodon carcharias
CAGTGTTATACCACAGTTAACACATGGACTGTTACTATATAATATACACATTGTTATACCCAGTAACACATGGTCTGTTACTATATAATATACACAGTGTTATACCCAGTAACGCATGGACGGTTACTATATAATATACAATGTGTTATACCCAGTAACACATGGTCTGTTACTGTATAATATACAGTGTTATGCCCAGTAACACATGGACTGTTACTATATAATATACAGTGTTATACCCAGTAACGCATGGTCTCTTACTATATAATTACACAGGTTATCCCAGTAACACATGGGACTGCTACTATATAATATACACAGAGTTATAGCCAGTAAACATGGACTGCTACTATATAATATACACAGTGTTATTACCAGTAACACATGGTCTGTTACTATTTAATATACAGAGTGTTATACCCAGTAAACATGGACTGTTATATATATATACACAGTGTTATACCCAGTAACACATGGACCTGTTACTATATAATATTACACAGTGTTAGTAGCCAGTAACTCAGGACTGTTACTATATAATATACACAGTGTTATGCCCAGTAACACATGGTCTGTTACTATATAATATACACAGTGTTATACCCAGTAACACATGGACTGTTACTATATAATATACACAGTGTTATACCCAGTAACACATGGACTGTTACTATATAATATACACAGTGTTATAACCAGTAGAACATGGACTGTTACTATATAATATACACAGTGTTATAACCAGTAACACATGGACTGTTACTATATAATATACACAGTGTTATACCCAGTAACACATGGTCTGTTACTATATAATATACACAGTGTTATACCCAGTAACACATGGACTGTTACTATATAATATACACAGTGTTATACCCAGTAACACATGGACTGTTACTATATAATATACACAGTGTTATACCCAGTAACACATGGACTGTTACTATATAATATACACAGTGTTATACCCAGTATCACATGGACTGTTACTATATAATATACACAGTGTTATACCCAGTAACACATGGACTGTTACTATATAATATACACAGTGTTATACCAGTAACACATGGACTGTTACTATACAATATACACAGTGTTATACCCAGTATCACATGGACTGTTACTATATAATATACACAGTGTTATAGCCAGTAACGCATGGTCTGTTACTATATAATATACACAGTGTTATACCCAGTAACACATGGTCTGTTACTATATAATATGTGGAGCATTATACCCAGTAACACATGGACTGTTACTATATAATATACACAGTGTTATAGCCAGTAACACATGGTCTGTTACTATATAATATACACAGTGTTATACCCAGTAACACATGGACTGTTACTATATAATATACACAGTGTTATACCCAGTAACACATGGTCTGTTACTATATAATATGTGGAGCATTATACCCAGTAACACATGGACTGTTACTATATAATATACACAGTGTTATAGCCAGTAACGCATGGTCTGTTACTATATAATATACACAGTGTATACCCAGTAACACATGGACTGTTACTATATAATATACACAGTGTTATACCCAGTAACACATGGACTGTTACTATATAATATACACAGTGTTATACCCAGTAACACATGGACTGTACTATATAATATACACAGTGTTATAGCCCAGTAACACATGGACTGCTACTATATAATATACACAGTGTTATGCCCAGTAACACATGGTCTGTTACTATATAATATACACAGTGTAATACCCAGTAACACATGGACTGTTACTATATAATATACACAGTGTTATACCCAGTAACACATGGACTGTTACTATATAATATACACAGTGTTATACCCAGTAACACATGGACTGTTACTATATAATATACACAGTGTTATACCCAGTAACACATGGTCTGTTACTATATAATATACACAGTGTTATACCCAGTAACACATGGACTGTTACTATATAATATACACAGTGTTATACCCAGTAACACATGGACTGTTACTATATAATATACACAGTGTTATACCCAGTAACACATGGTCTGTTACTATATAATATACACAGTGTTATACCCAGTAACACATGGACTGTTACTATATAATATACACAGTGTTATACCCAGTAACACATGGACTGTTACTATATAATATACACAGTGTTATACCCAGTAACACATGGACTGTTACTATATAATATACACAGTGTTATACCCAGTAACACATGGACTGTTACTATATAATATACACAGTGTTATACCCAGTAACACATGGACTGTTACTATATAATATACACAGTGTTATACCCAGTAACACATGGACTGTTACTATATAATATACACAGTGTTATACCCAGTAACACATGGACTGTTACTATATAATATACACAGTGTTATACCCAGTAACACATGGACTGTTACTATATAATATACACAGTGTTATACCCAGTAACACATGGACTGTTACTATATAATATACACAGTGTTATACCCAGTAAAACATGGACTGTTACTATATAATATACACAGTGTTATACCCAGTAACACATGGACTGTTACTATATAATATACACAGTGTTATACCCAGTAACACATGGACTGTTACTATATAATATACACAGTGTTATACCCAGTAACACATGGTCTGTTACTATATAATATACACAGTGTTATACCCAGTAACACATGGACTGTTACTATATAATATACACAGTGTTATAGCCAGTAACACATGGACTGTTACTATATATATACACAGTGTTATACCCAGTAACACATGGACTGTTACTATATAATATACACAGTGTTATACCCAGTAACACATGGACTGTTACTATATAATATACACAGTGTTATACCCAGTAACACATGGACTGTTACTATATAATATACACAGTGTTATACCCAGTAACACATGGACTGTTACTATATAATATACACAGTGTTATACCCAGTAACACATGGACTGTTACTATATAATATACACAGTGTTATACCCAGTAACACATGGTCTGTTACTATATAATATACACAGTGTTATACCCAGTAACACATGGACTGTTACTATATAATATACACAGTGTTATACCCAGTAACACATGGTCTGTTACTATATAATATACACAGTGTTATACCCAGTAACACATGGACTGTTACTATATAATATACACAGTGTTATACCCAGTAACACATGGACTGTTACTATATAATATACACAGTGTTATACCCAGTAACACATGGACTGTTACTGTATAATATACACAGTGTTATACCCAGTAACACATGGACTGTTACTATATAATATACACAGTGTTATACCCAGTAACACATGGTCTGTTACTATATAATATACACAGTGTTATACCCAGTAACACATGGACTGTTACTATATAATATACACAGTGTTATACCCAGTAACACATGGACTGTTACTATATAATATACACAGTGTTATACCCAGTAACACATGGACTGTTACTATATAATATACACAGTGTTATACCCAGTAACACATGGACTGTTACTATATAATATACACAGTGTTATACCCAGTAACACATGGTCTGTTACTATATAATATACACAGTGTTATACCCAGTAACACATGGTCTGTTACTATATAATATACACAGTGTTATACCCAGTAACACATGGACTGTTACTATATAATATACACAGTGTTATACCCAGTAACACATGGACTGTTACTATATAATATACACAGTGTTATACCCAGTAACGCATGGACTGTTACTATATAATATACACAGTGCTATACCCAGTAACGCATGGACTCTTACTAGATAATATACACAGTGTATAGCCAGTAACACATGGACTGTTACTATATAATATACACAGTGTTATACCCAGTAACACATGGACTGTTACTATATAATATACACAGTGTTATACCCAGTAACGCATGGACTGTTACTATATAATATACCCAGTGTTATAACCAGTAACGCATGCACTGTTACTATATAATATACACAGTGTTATACCCAGTAAATCATGGACTGTTACTATATAATACACAAAGTGTTATACCCAGTAACACATGGCCTGTTACTATATAATATACACAGTGTCATACCCAGTAACACATGGACTGTTACTATATAATATACACAGTGTTATACCCAGTAACACATGGACTGTTACTATATAATATACACAGTGTTATACCCAGTAACACATGGACTGTTACTATATAATATACACAGTGTTATACCCAGTAACACATGGACTGTTACTATATAATATACACAGTGTTATACCCAGTAACACATGGTCTGTTACTATATAATATACACAGTGTTATACCCAGTAACACATGGACTGTTACTATATAATATACACAGTGTTATACCAAGTAACACATGGACTGTTACTATATAATATACACAGTTTCATACCCAGTAACACATGGTCTGTTACTATATAATATACACAGTGTTATACCCAGTAACACATGGACTGTTACTATATAATATACACAGTGTTATACCCAGTAACACATGGACTGTTACTATATAATATACACAGTGTTATACCCAGTAACACATGTCTGTTACTATATAATATACACAGTGTTATACCCAGTAACACATGGACTGTTACTATATAATATACACAGTGTTATACCCAGTAACACAGGGTCTGTTACTATATAATATACAAAGTGTTATACCCAGTAACACATAGTCTGTTACTATATAATATACACAGTGTTATACCCAGTAACACATGGTCTGTTACTAGTATAATATACACAGTGTTATAGCCCAGTAACACATTGACTGTTACTATATAATATACACAGTGTTATAGCCAGTAACGCATGGTCTGTTACTATATAATATACACAGTGTTATACCCAGTAACACATGGAATGTTACTATATAATATAAACACTGTTATACCCAGTAACACATGGTCTGTTACTAAACAATATGCAAAGTGTTATACCCCGTAACGCATGGCTGTTACTATATAATATACACAGTTTATACCAGTAAACACATGGACTGTTACTATATAATATACACAGTGTTATAGCCCAGTAACACATGGACTGTTACTATATAATATACACAGTGTTATACCCAGTAACACATGGACTGTTACTATATAATATACACAGTGTTATACCCAGTAACACATGACTGTTACTATATAATATACACAGTGTTATACCCAGTAACACATGGTCTGTTACTATATAATATACACAGTGTTATACCCAGTAACACATGGACTGTTACTATATAATATACACAGTGTTATACCCAGTAACTCATGGTCTGTTACTATATAATATACACAGTGTTATACCCAGTAACACATGGACTGTTACTATATAATATACACAGTGTTATACCCAGTAACACATGGACTGTTACTATATAATATACACAGTGTTATACCCAGTAACACATGGACTGTTACTATATAATATACACAGTGTTATACCCAGTAACACATGGTCTGTTACTATATAATATACACAGTGTTATACCCAGTAACACATGGACTGTTACTATATAATATACACAGTGTTATGCCCAGTAACACATGGTCTGTTACTATATAATATACACAGTGTTATACCCAGTAACACATGGACTGTTACTATATAATATACACAGTGTTATACCCAGTAACACATGGTCTATTACTATATATATAGACAGTTTATACCCAGTAACACATGGACTGTTACTATATAATATACACAGTGTTATACCAGAACCCATGGTCTGTTACTATATAATATACACAGTGTTATACCCAGTAACACATGGACTGTTACTATATAATATACACAGTGTTATACCCAGTAACACATGGACTGTTACTATATAATATACACAGTGTTATACCCAGTAACACATGGTCTGTTACTATATAATATACACAGTGTTATACCCAGTAACACATGGACTGTTACTATATAATATACACAGTGTTATAGCCAGTAACACATGGTCTGTTACTATATAATATACACAGTGTTATTCCCAGTAACACATGGTCTGTTACTATATAATATACACAGTGTTATACCCAGTAACACATGGTCTGTTACTATATAATATACACAGTGTTATACCCAGTAACACATGGTCTGTTACTATATAATATACACAGTGTTATACCCAGTAACACATGGTCTGTTACTATATAATATACACAGTGTTATACCCAGTAACACATGGTCTGTTACTATATAATATACACAGTGTTATACCCAGTAACGCATGGTCTGTTACTATATAATATACACAGTGCTATACCCAGTAACATATGGTCTGTTACTATAAATATACACAGTGTTATACCCAGTAATGCATGGTCTGTTACTATATAATATACACAGTGTTATACCCAGTAACGCATGGTCTGTCACTATATAATATACAGTGATATACCCAGTAACACATGGTCTGTTACTATATAATATACACAGTGTTATACCCAGTAACACATGGTCTGTTACTATATAATATACACAGTGTTATACCCAGTAACACATGGTCTTTTACTATATAATATACACAGTGTTATACCCAGTAACACATGGTCTGTTACTATATAATATACACAGTGTTATACCCAGTAACACATGGTCTGTTACTATATAATATACACAGTGTTATACCCAGTAACACATGGTCTGTTACTATATAATATACACAGTGTTATACCCAGTAACACATGGTCTGTTACTATATAATATACACAGTGTTATACCCAGTAACACATGGTCTGTTACTATATAATATACACAGTGTTATACCCAGTAACACATGGTCTGTTACTATATAATATACACAGTGTTATACCCAGTAACACATGGTCTGTTACTATATAATATACACAGTGTTATACCCAGTAACACATGGTCTGTTACTATATAATATACACAGTGTTATACCCAGTAACACATGGTCTGTTACTATATAATATACACAGTGTTATACCCAGTAACACATGGTCTGTTACTATATAATATACACAGTGTTATACCCAGTAACACATGGTCTGTTACTATATAATATACACAGTGTTATACCCAGTAACGCATGGTCTGTTACTATATAATATACACAGTGTTATACCCAGTAACGCTTGGTCTGTTACTATATAATATACACAGTGTTTTGCCAGTAACACATGGTCTGTTACTATATAATATACAGTGTTATACCCAGTAACACATGGTCTGTTACTATATAATATACACAGTGTTATACCCAGTAACACATGGTCTGTTACTATATAATATACACAGTGTTTTCCCCAGTAACACATGGTCTGTTACTATATAATATACACAGCGTTATACCCAGTAACACATGGTCTGTTACTATATAATATACACAGTGTTATACCCAGTAACACATGGTCTGTTACTATATAATATACACAGTGTTATACCCAGTAACACATGGTCTGTTACTATATAATATACACAGTGTTATACCCAGTAACACATGGTCTGTTACTATATAATATACACAGTGTTATACCCAGTAATGCATGGTCTGTTACTATATAATATACACAGTGTTATACCCAGTAACGCATGGTCTGTTACTATATAATAAATAGTGTTATACCCAGTAACGCATGGTCTGTTACTATATAATATACACAGTGTTATACCCAGTAACACATGGTCTGTTACTATATAATATACACAGTGTTATACCCAGTAACGCATGGTCTGTTACTATATAATATGCACAGTGTTATACCCAGTAACACATGGTCTGTTACTATATAATATACACAGTGTTATACCCAGTAACACATGGTCTGTTACTACATAATATACACAGTGTTATACCCAGTAACACATGGTCTGTTACTATATAATATACACAGTGTTATACCCAGTAACACATGGTCTGTTACTATATAATATACACAGTGTTATACCCAGTAACACATGGTCTGTTACTATATAATATACAGTGTTATACCCAGTAACACATGGTCTGTTACTATATAATATACACAGTGTTATACCCAGTAACACATGGTCTGTTACTATATAATATACACAGTGTTATACCCAGTAACACATGGACTGTTACTATATAATATACACAGTGTTATACCCAGTAACACATGGTCTGTTACTATATAATATACACAGTGTTATACCCAGTAACACATGGTCTGTTACTATATAATATACACAGTGTTATACCCAGTAACACATGGTCTGTTACTATATAATATACACAGTGTTATACCCAGTAACACATGGTCTGTTACTATATAATATACACAGTGTTATACCCAGTAACACATGGTCTGTTACTATATAATATACACAGTGTTATACCCAGTAACACATGGTCTGTTACTATATAATATACACAGTGTTATACCCAGTAACACATGGTCTGTTACTATATAATATACACAGTGTTATACCCAGTAACACATGGTCTGTTACTATATAATATACACAGTGTTATACCCAGTAACACATGGTCTGTTACTATATAATATACACAGTGTTATACCCAGTAACACATGGTCTGTTACTATATAATATACACAGTGTTATACCCAGTAACACATGGTCTGTTACTATATAATATACACAGTGTTATACCCAGTAACACATGGTCTGTTACTATATAATATACACAGTGTTATACCCAGTAACACATGGTCTGTTACTATATAATATACACAGTGTTATACCCAGTAACACATGGTCTGTTACTATATAATATACACAGTGTTATACCCAGTAACACATGGTCTGTTACTATATAATATACACAGTGTTATACCCAGTAACACATGGTCTGTTACTATATAATATACACAGTGTTATACCCAGTAACACATGGTCTGTTACTATATAATATACACAGTGTTATACCCAGTAACACATGGTCTGTTACTATATAATATACACAGTGTTATACCCAGTAACACATGGTCTGTTACTATATAATATACACAGTGTTATACCCAGTAACACATGGTCTGTTACTATATAATATACACAGTGTTATACCCAGTAACACATGGTCTGTTACTATATAATATACACAGTGTTATACCCAGTAACACATGGTCTGTTACTATATAATATACACAGTGTTATACCCAGTAACACATGGTCTGTTACTATATAATATACACAGTGTTATACCCAGTAACACATGGTCTGTTACTATATAATATACACAGTGTTATACCCAGTAACACATGGTCTGTTACTATATAATATACACAGTGTTATACCCAGTAACACATGGTCTGTTACTATATAATATACACAGTGTTATACCCAGTAACACATGGTCTGTTACTATATAATATACACAGTGTTATACCCAGTAACACATGGTCTGTTACTATATAATATACACAGTGTTATACCCAGTAACACATGGTCTGTTACTATATAATATACACAGTGTTATACCCAGTAACACATGGTCTGTTACTATATAATATACACAGTGTTATACCCAGTAACACATGGTCTGTTACTATATAATATACACAGTGTTATACCCAGTAACACATGGTCTGTTACTATATAATATACACAGTGTTATACCCAGTAACACATGGTCTGTTACTATATAATATACACAGTGTTATACCCAGTAACACATGGTCTGTTACTATATAATATACACAGTGTTATACCCAGTAACACATGGTCTGTTACTATATAATATACACAGTGTTATACCCAGTAACACATGGTCTGTTACTATATAATATACACAGTGTTATACCCAGTAACACATGGTCTGTTACTATATAATATACACAGTGTTATACCCAGTAACACATGGTCTGTTACTATATAATATACACAGTGTTATACCCAGTAACACATGGTCTGTTACTATATAATATACACAGTGTTATACCCAGTAACACATGGTCTGTTACTATATAATATACACAGTGTTATACCCAGTAACACATGGTCTGTTACTATATAATATACACAGTGTTATACCCAGTAACACATGGTCTGTTACTATATAATATACACAGTGTTATACCCAGTAACACATGGTCTGTTACTATATAATATACACAGTGTTATACCCAGTAACACATGGTCTGTTACTATATAATATACACAGTGTTATACCCAGTAACACATGGTCTGTTACTATATAATATACACAGTGTTATACCCAGTAACACATGGTCTGTTACTATATAATATACACAGTGTTATACCCAGTAACACATGGTCTGTTACTATATAATATACACAGTGTTATACCCAGTAACACATGGTCTGTTACTATATAATATACACAGTGTTATACCCAGTAACACATGGTCTGTTACTATATAATATACACAGTGTTATACCCAGTAACACATGGTCTGTTACTATATAATATACACAGTGTTATACCCAGTAACACATGGTCTGTTACTATATAATATACACAGTGTTATACCCAGTAACACATGGTCTGTTACTATATAATATACACAGTGTTATACCCAGTAACACATGGTCTGTTACTATATAATATACACAGTGTTATACCCAGTAACACATGGTCTGTTACTATATAATATACACAGTGTTATACCCAGTAACACATGGTCTGTTACTATATAATATACACAGTGTTATACCCAGTAACACATGGTCTGTTACTATATAATATACACAGTGTTATACCCAGTAACACATGGTCTGTTACTATATAATATACACAGTGTTATACCCAGTAACACATGGTCTGTTACTATATAATATACACAGTGTTATACCCAGTAACACATGGTCTGTTACTATATAATATACACAGTGTTATACCCAGTAACACATGGTCTGTTACTATATAATATACACAGTGTTATACCCAGTAACACATGGTCTGTTACTATATAATATACACAGTGTTATACCCAGTAACACATGGTCTGTTACTATATAATATACACAGTGTTATACCCAGTAACACATGGTCTGTTACTATATAATATACACAGTGTTATACCCAGTAACACATGGTCTGTTACTATATAATATACACAGTGTTATACCCAGTAACACATGGTCTGTTACTATATAATATACACAGTGTTATACCCAGTAACACATGGTCTGTTACTATATAATATACACAGTGTTATACCCAGTAACACATGGTCTGTTACTATATAATATACACAGTGTTATACCCAGTAACACATGGTCTGTTACTATATAATATACACAGTGTTATACCCAGTAACACATGGTCTGTTACTATATAATATACACAGTGTTATACCCAGTAACACATGGTCTGTTACTATATAATATACACAGTGTTATACCCAGTAACACATGGTCTGTTACTATATAATATACACAGTGTTATACCCAGTAACACATGGTCTGTTACTATATAATATACACAGTGTTATACCCAGTAACACATGGTCTGTTACTATATAATATACACAGTGTTATACCCAGTAACACATGGTCTGTTACTATATAATATACACAGTGTTATACCCAGTAACACATGGTCTGTTACTATATAATATACACAGTGTTATACCCAGTAACACATGGTCTGTTACTATATAATATACACAGTGTTATACCCAGTAACACATGGTCTGTTACTATATAATATACACAGTGTTATACCCAGTAACACATGGTCTGTTACTATATAATATACACAGTGTTATACCCAGTAACACATGGTCTGTTACTATATAATATACACAGTGTTATACCCAGTAACACATGGTCTGTTACTATATAATATACACAGTGTTATACCCAGTAACACATGGTCTGTTACTATATAATATACACAGTGTTATACCCAGTAACACATGGTCTGTTACTATATAATATACACAGTGTTATACCCAGTAACACATGGTCTGTTACTATATAATATACACAGTGTTATACCCAGTAACACATGGTCTGTTACTATATAATATACACAGTGTTATACCCAGTAACACATGGTCTGTTACTATATAATATACACAGTGTTATACCCAGTAACACATGGTCTGTTACTATATAATATACACAGTGTTATACCCAGTAACACATGGTCTGTTACTATATAATATACACAGTGTTATACCCAGTAACACATGGTCTGTTACTATATAATATACACAGTGTTATACCCAGTAACACATGGTCTGTTACTATATAATATACACAGTGTTATACCCAGTAACACATGGTCTGTTACTATATAATATACACAGTGTTATACCCAGTAACACATGGTCTGTTACTATATAATATACACAGTGTTATACCCAGTAACACATGGTCTGTTACTATATAATATACACAGTGTTATACCCAGTAACACATGGTCTGTTACTATATAATATACACAGTGTTATACCCAGTAACACATGGTCTGTTACTATATAATATACACAGTGTTATACCCAGTAACACATGGTCTGTTACTATATAATATACACAGTGTTATACCCAGTAACACATGGTCTGTTACTATATAATATACACAGTGTTATACCCAGTAACACATGGTCTGTTACTATATAATATACACAGTGTTATACCCAGTAACACATGGTCTGTTACTATATAATATACACAGTGTTATACCCAGTAACACATGGTCTGTTACTATATAATATACACAGTGTTATACCCAGTAACACATGGTCTGTTACTATATAATATACACAGTGTTATACCCAGTAACACATGGTCTGTTACTATATAATATACACAGTGTTATACCCAGTAACACATGGTCTGTTACTATATAATATACACAGTGTTATACCCAGTAACACATGGTCTGTTACTATATAATATACACAGTGTTATACCCAGTAACACATGGTCTGTTACTATATAATATACACAGTGTTATACCCAGTAACACATGGTCTGTTACTATATAATATACACAGTGTTATACCCAGTAACACATGGTCTGTTACTATATAATATACACAGTGTTATACCCAGTAACACATGGTCTGTTACTATATAATATACACAGTGTTATACCCAGTAACACATGGTCTGTTACTATATAATATACACAGTGTTATACCCAGTAACACATGGTCTGTTACTATATAATATACACAGTGTTATACCCAGTAACACATGGTCTGTTACTATATAATATACACAGTGTTATACCCAGTAACACATGGTCTGTTACTATATAATATACACAGTGTTATACCCAGTAACACATGGTCTGTTACTATATAATATACACAGTGTTATACCCAGTAACACATGGTCTGTTACTATATAATATACACAGTGTTATACCCAGTAACACATGGTCTGTTACTATATAATATACACAGTGTTATACCCAGTAACACATGGTCTGTTACTATATAATATACACAGTGTTATACCCAGTAACACATGGTCTGTTACTATATAATATACACAGTGTTATACCCAGTAACACATGGTCTGTTACTATATAATATACACAGTGTTATACCCAGTAACACATGGTCTGTTACTATATAATATACACAGTGTTATACCCAGTAACACATGGTCTGTTACTATATAATATACACAGTGTTATACCCAGTAACACATGGTCTGTTACTATATAATATACACAGTGTTATACCCAGTAACACATGGTCTGTTACTATATAATATACACAGTGTTATACCCAGTAACACATGGTCTGTTACTATATAATATACACAGTGTTATACCCAGTAACACATGGTCTGTTACTATATAATATACACAGTGTTATACCCAGTAACACATGGTCTGTTACTATATAATATACACAGTGTTATACCCAGTAACACATGGTCTGTTACTATATAATATACACAGTGTTATACCCAGTAACACATGGTCTGTTACTATATAATATACACAGTGTTATACCCAGTAACACATGGTCTGTTACTATATAATATACACAGTGTTATACCCAGTAACACATGGTCTGTTACTATATAATATACACAGTGTTATACCCAGTAACACATGGTCTGTTACTATATAATATACACAGTGTTATACCCAGTAACACATGGTCTGTTACTATATAATATACACAGTGTTATACCCAGTAACACATGGTCTGTTACTATATAATATACACAGTGTTATACCCAGTAACACATGGTCTGTTACTATATAATATACACAGTGTTATACCCAGTAACACATGGTCTGTTACTATATAATATACACAGTGTTATACCCAGTAACACATGGTCTGTTACTATATAATATACACAGTGTTATACCCAGTAACACATGGTCTGTTACTATATAATATACACAGTGTTATACCCAGTAACACATGGTCTGTTACTATATAATATACACAGTGTTATACCCAGTAACACATGGTCTGTTACTATATAATATACACAGTGTTATACCCAGTAACACATGGTCTGTTACTATATAATATACACAGTGTTATACCCAGTAACACATGGTCTGTTACTATATAATATACACAGTGTTATACCCAGTAACACATGGTCTGTTACTATATAATATACACAGTGTTATACCCAGTAACACATGGTCTGTTACTATATAATATACACAGTGTTATACCCAGTAACACATGGTCTGTTACTATATAATATACACAGTGTTATACCCAGTAACACATGGTCTGTTACTATATAATATACACAGTGTTATACCCAGTAACACATGGTCTGTTACTATATAATATACACAGTGTTATACCCAGTAACACATGGTCTGTTACTATATAATATACACAGTGTTATACCCAGTAACACATGGTCTGTTACTATATAATATACACAGTGTTATACCCAGTAACACATGGTCTGTTACTATATAATATACACAGTGTTATACCCAGTAACACATGGTCTGTTACTATATAATATACACAGTGTTATACCCAGTAACACATGGTCTGTTACTATATAATATACACAGTGTTATACCCAGTAACACATGGTCTGTTACTATATAATATACACAGTGTTATACCCAGTAACACATGGTCTGTTACTATATAATATACACAGTGTTATACCCAGTAACACATGGTCTGTTACTATATAATATACACAGTGTTATACCCAGTAACACATGGTCTGTTACTATATAATATACACAGTGTTATACCCAGTAACACATGGTCTGTTACTATATAATATACACAGTGTTATACCCAGTAACACATGGTCTGTTACTATATAATATACACAGTGTTATACCCAGTAACACATGGTCTGTTACTATATAATATACACAGTGTTATACCCAGTAACACATGGTCTGTTACTATATAATATACACAGTGTTATACCCAGTAACACATGGTCTGTTACTATATAATATACACAGTGTTATACCCAGTAACACATGGTCTGTTACTATATAATATACACAGTGTTATACCCAGTAACACATGGTCTGTTACTATATAATATACACAGTGTTATACCCAGTAACACATGGTCTGTTACTATATAATATACACAGTGTTATACCCAGTAACACATGGTCTGTTACTATATAATATACACAGTGTTATACCCAGTAACACATGGTCTGTTACTATATAATATACACAGTGTTATACCCAGTAACACATGGTCTGTTACTATATAATATACACAGTGTTATACCCAGTAACACATGGTCTGTTACTATATAATATACACAGTGTTATACCCAGTAACACATGGTCTGTTACTATATAATATACACAGTGTTATACCCAGTAACACATGGTCTGTTACTATATAATATACACAGTGTTATACCCAGTAACACATGGTCTGTTACTATATAATATACACAGTGTTATACCCAGTAACACATGGTCTGTTACTATATAATATACACAGTGTTATACCCAGTAACACATGGTCTGTTACTATATAATATACACAGTGTTATACCCAGTAACACATGGTCTGTTACTATATAATATACACAGTGTTATACCCAGTAACACATGGTCTGTTACTATATAATATACACAGTGTTATACCCAGTAACACATGGTCTGTTACTATATAATATACACAGTGTTATACCCAGTAACACATGGTCTGTTACTATATAATATACACAGTGTTATACCCAGTAACACATGGTCTGTTACTATATAATATACACAGTGTTATACCCAGTAACACATGGTCTGTTACTATATAATATACACAGTGTTATACCCAGTAACACATGGTCTGTTACTATATAATATACACAGTGTTATACCCAGTAACACATGGTCTGTTACTATATAATATACACAGTGTTATACCCAGTAACACATGGTCTGTTACTATATAATATACACAGTGTTATACCCAGTAACACATGGTCTGTTACTATATAATATACACAGTGTTATACCCAGTAACACATGGTCTGTTACTATATAATATACACAGTGTTATACCCAGTAACACATGGTCTGTTACTATATAATATACACAGTGTTATACCCAGTAACACATGGTCTGTTACTATATAATATACACAGTGTTATACCCAGTAACACATGGTCTGTTACTATATAATATACACAGTGTTATACCCAGTAACACATGGTCTGTTACTATATAATATACACAGTGTTATACCCAGTAACACATGGTCTGTTACTATATAATATACACAGTGTTATACCCAGTAACACATGGTCTGTTACTATATAATATACACAGTGTTATACCCAGTAACACATGGTCTGTTACTATATAATATACACAGTGTTATACCCAGTAACACATGGTCTGTTACTATATAATATACACAGTGTTATACCCAGTAACACATGGTCTGTTACTATATAATATACACAGTGTTATACCCAGTAACACATGGTCTGTTACTATATAATATACACAGTGTTATACCCAGTAACACATGGTCTGTTACTATATAATATACACAGTGTTATACCCAGTAACACATGGTCTGTTACTATATAATATACACAGTGTTATACCCAGTAACACATGGTCTGTTACTATATAATATACACAGTGTTATACCCAGTAACACATGGTCTGTTACTATATAATATACACAGTGTTATACCCAGTAACACATGGTCTGTTACTATATAATATACACAGTGTTATACCCAGTAACACATGGTCTGTTACTATATAATATACACAGTGTTATACCCAGTAACACATGGTCTGTTACTATATAATATACACAGTGTTATACCCAGTAACACATGGTCTGTTACTATATAATATACACAGTGTTATACCCAGTAACACATGGTCTGTTACTATATAATATACACAGTGTTATACCCAGTAACACATGGTCTGTTACTATATAATATACACAGTGTTATACCCAGTAACACATGGTCTGTTACTATATAATATACACAGTGTTATACCCAGTAACACATGGTCTGTTACTATATAATATACACAGTGTTATACCCAGTAACACATGGTCTGTTACTATATAATATACACAGTGTTATACCCAGTAACACATGGTCTGTTACTATATAATATACACAGTGTTATACCCAGTAACACATGGTCTGTTACTATATAATATACACAGTGTTATACCCAGTAACACATGGTCTGTTACTATATAATATACACAGTGTTATACCCAGTAACACATGGTCTGTTACTATATAATATACACAGTGTTATACCCAGTAACACATGGTCTGTTACTATATAATATACACAGTGTTATACCCAGTAACACATGGTCTGTTACTATATAATATACACAGTGTTATACCCAGTAACACATGGTCTGTTACTATATAATATACACAGTGTTATACCCAGTAACACATGGTCTGTTACTATATAATATACACAGTGTTATACCCAGTAACACATGGTCTGTTACTATATAATATACACAGTGTTATACCCAGTAACACATGGTCTGTTACTATATAATATACACAGTGTTATACCCAGTAACACATGGTCTGTTACTATATAATATACACAGTGTTATACCCAGTAACACATGGTCTGTTACTATATAATATACACAGTGTTATACCCAGTAACACATGGTCTGTTACTATATAATATACACAGTGTTATACCCAGTAACACATGGTCTGTTACTATATAATATACACAGTGTTATACCCAGTAACACATGGTCTGTTACTATATAATATACACAGTGTTATACCCAGTAACACATGGTCTGTTACTATATAATATACACAGTGTTATACCCAGTAACACATGGTCTGTTACTATATAATATACACAGTGTTATACCCAGTAACACATGGTCTGTTACTATATAATATACACAGTGTTATACCCAGTAACACATGGTCTGTTACTATATAATATACACAGTGTTATACCCAGTAACACATGGTCTGTTACTATATAATATACACAGTGTTATACCCAGTAACACATGGTCTGTTACTATATAATATACACAGTGTTATACCCAGTAACACATGGTCTGTTACTATATAATATACACAGTGTTATACCCAGTAACACATGGTCTGTTACTATATAATATACACAGTGTTATACCCAGTAACACATGGTCTGTTACTATATAATATACACAGTGTTATACCCAGTAACACATGGTCTGTTACTATATAATATACACAGTGTTATACCCAGTAACACATGGTCTGTTACTATATAATATACACAGTGTTATACCCAGTAACACATGGTCTGTTACTATATAATATACACAGTGTTATACCCAGTAACACATGGTCTGTTACTATATAATATACACAGTGTTATACCCAGTAACACATGGTCTGTTACTATATAATATACACAGTGTTATACCCAGTAACACATGGTCTGTTACTATATAATATACACAGTGTTATACCCAGTAACACATGGTCTGTTACTATATAATATACACAGTGTTATACCCAGTAACACATGGTCTGTTACTATATAATATACACAGTGTTATACCCAGTAACACATGGTCTGTTACTATATAATATACACAGTGTTATACCCAGTAACACATGGTCTGTTACTATATAATATACACAGTGTTATACCCAGTAACACATGGTCTGTTACTATATAATATACACAGTGTTATACCCAGTAACACATGGTCTGTTACTATATAATATACACAGTGTTATACCCAGTAACACATGGTCTGTTACTATATAATATACACAGTGTTATACCCAGTAACACATGGTCTGTTACTATATAATATACACAGTGTTATACCCAGTAACACATGGTCTGTTACTATATAATATACACAGTGTTATACCCAGTAACACATGGTCTGTTACTATATAATATACACAGTGTTATACCCAGTAACACATGGTCTGTTACTATATAATATACACAGTGTTATACCCAGTAACACATGGTCTGTTACTATATAATATACACAGTGTTATACCCAGTAACACATGGTCTGTTACTATATAATATACACAGTGTTATACCCAGTAACACATGGTCTGTTACTATATAATATACACAGTGTTATACCCAGTAACACATGGTCTGTTACTATATAATATACACAGTGTTATACCCAGTAACACATGGTCTGTTACTATATAATATACACAGTGTTATACCCAGTAACACATGGTCTGTTACTATATAATATACACAGTGTTATACCCAGTAACACATGGTCTGTTACTATATAATATACACAGTGTTATACCCAGTAACACATGGTCTGTTACTATATAATATACACAGTGTTATACCCAGTAACACATGGTCTGTTACTATATAATATACACAGTGTTATACCCAGTAACACATGGTCTGTTACTATATAATATACACAGTGTTATACCCAGTAACACATGGTCTGTTACTATATAATATACACAGTGTTATACCCAGTAACACATGGTCTGTTACTATATAATATACACAGTGTTATACCCAGTAACACATGGTCTGTTACTATATAATATACACAGTGTTATACCCAGTAACACATGGTCTGTTACTATAT
Source organism: Carcharodon carcharias (assembly GCF_017639515.1). Lineage (NCBI taxonomy): Eukaryota > Metazoa > Chordata > Chondrichthyes > Lamniformes > Lamnidae > Carcharodon > Carcharodon carcharias. Next base: position 63,549,331 of record NC_054488.1, read on the forward strand.
AATATACACAGTGTTATACCCAGTAACACATGGTCTGTTACTATATAATATACACAGTGTTATACCCAGTAACACATGGTCTGTTACTATATAATATACACAGTGTTATACCCAGTAACACATGGTCTGTTACTATATAATATACACAGTGTTATACCCAGTAACACATGGTCTGTTACTATATAATATACACAGTGTTATACCCAGTAACACATGGTCTGTTACTATATAATATACACAGTGTTATACCCAGTAACACATGGTCTGTTACTATATAATATACACAGTGTTATACCCAGTAACACATGGTCTGTTACTATATAATATACACAGTGTTATACCCAGTAACACATGGTCTGTTACTATATAATATACACAGTGTTATACCCAGTAACACATGGTCTGTTACTATATAATATACACAGTGTTATACCCAGTAACACATGGTCTGTTACTATATAATATACACAGTGTTATACCCAGTAACACATGGTCTGTTACTATATAATATACACAGTGTTATACCCAGTAACACATGGTCTGTTACTATATAATATACACAGTGTTATACCCAGTAACACATGGTCTGTTACTATATAATATACACAGTGTTATACCCAGTAACACATGGTCTGTTACTATATAATATACACAGTGTTATACCCAGTAACACATGGTCTGTTACTATATAATATACACAGTGTTATACCCAGTAACACATGGTCTGTTACTATATAATATACACAGTGTTATACCCAGTAACACATGGTCTGTTACTATATAATATACACAGTGTTATACCCAGTAACACATGGTCTGTTACTATATAATATACACAGTGTTATACCCAGTAACACATGGTCTGTTACTATATAATATACACAGTGTTATACCCAGTAACACATGGTCTGTTACTATATAATATACACAGTGTTATACCCAGTAACACATGGTCTGTTACTATATAATATACACAGTGTTATACCCAGTAACACATGGTCTGTTACTATATAATATACACAGTGTTATACCCAGTAACACATGGTCTGTTACTATATAATATACACAGTGTTATACCCAGTAACACATGGTCTGTTACTATATAATATACACAGTGTTATACCCAGTAACACATGGTCTGTTACTATATAATATACACAGTGTTATACCCAGTAACACATGGTCTGTTACTATATAATATACACAGTGTTATACCCAGTAACACATGGTCTGTTACTATATAATATACACAGTGTTATACCCAGTAACACATGGTCTGTTACTATATAATATACACAGTGTTATACCCAGTAACACATGGTCTGTTACTATATAATATACACAGTGTTATACCCAGTAACACATGGTCTGTTACTATATAATATACACAGTGTTATACCCAGTAACACATGGTCTGTTACTATATAATATACACAGTGTTATACCCAGTAACACATGGTCTGTTACTATATAATATACACAGTGTTATACCCAGTAACACATGGTCTGTTACTATATAATATACACAGTGTTATACCCAGTAACACATGGTCTGTTACTATATAATATACACAGTGTTATACCCAGTAACACATGGTCTGTTACTATATAATATACACAGTGTTATACCCAGTAACACATGGTCTGTTACTATATAATATACACAGTGTTATACCCAGTAACACATGGTCTGTTACTATATAATATACACAGTGTTATACCCAGTAACACATGGTCTGTTACTATATAATATACACAGTGTTATACCCAGTAACACATGGTCTGTTACTATATAATATACACAGTGTTATACCCAGTAACACATGGTCTGTTACTATATAATATACACAGTGTTATACCCAGTAACACATGGTCTGTTACTATATAATATACACAGTGTTATACCCAGTAACACATGGTCTGTTACTATATAATATACACAGTGTTATACCCAGTAACACATGGTCTGTTACTATATAATATACACAGTGTTATACCCAGTAACACATGGTCTGTTACTATATAATATACACAGTGTTATACCCAGTAACACATGGTCTGTTACTATATAATATACACAGTGTTATACCCAGTAACACATGGTCTGTTACTATATAATATACACAGTGTTATACCCAGTAACACATGGTCTGTTACTATATAATATACACAGTGTTATACCCAGTAACACATGGTCTGTTACTATATAATATACACAGTGTTATACCCAGTAACACATGGTCTGTTACTATATAATATACACAGTGTTATACCCAGTAACACATGGTCTGTTACTATATAATATACACAGTGTTATACCCAGTAACACATGGTCTGTTACTATATAATATACACAGTGTTATACCCAGTAACACATGGTCTGTTACTATATAATATACACAGTGTTATACCCAGTAACACATGGACTGTTACTATATAATATACACAGTGTTATACCCAGTAACACATGGTCTGTTACTATATAATATACACAGTGTTATACCCAGTAACACATGGTCTGTTACTATATAATATACACAGTGTTATACCCAGTAACACATGGTCTGTTACTATATAATATACACAGTGTTATACCCAGTAACACATGGTCTGTTACTATATAATATACACAGTGTTATACCCAGTAACACATGGTCTGTTACTATATAATATACACAGTGTTATACCCAGTAACACATGGTCTGTTACTATATAATATACACAGTGTTATACCCAGTAACACATGGTCTGTTACTATATAATATACACAGTGTTATACCCAGTAACACATGGTCTGTTACTATATAATATACACAGTGTTATACCCAGTAACACATGGTCTGTTACTATATAATATACACAGTGTTATACCCAGTAACACATGGTCTGTTACTATATAATATACACAGTGTTATACCCAGTAACACATGGTCTGTTACTATATAATATACACAGTGTTATACCCAGTAACACATGGTCTGTTACTATATAATATACACAGTGTTATACCCAGTAACACATGGTCTGTTACTATATAATATACACAGTGTTATACCCAGTAACACATGGTCTGTTACTATATAATATACACAGTGTTATACCCAGTAACACATGGTCTGTTACTATATAATATACACAGTGTTATACCCAGTAACACATGGTCTGTTACTATATAATATACACAGTGTTATACCCAGTAACACATGGTCTGTTACTATATAATATACACAGTGTTATACCCAGTAACACATGGTCTGTTACTATATAATATACACAGTGTTATACCCAGTAACACATGGTCTGTTACTATATAATATACACAGTGTTATACCCAGTAACACATGGTCTGTTACTATATAATATACACAGTGTTATACCCAGTAACACATGGTCTGTTACTATATAATATACACAGTGTTATACCCAGTAACACATGGTCTGTTACTATATAATATACACAGTGTTATACCCAGTAACACATGGTCTGTTACTATATAATATACACAGTGTTATACCCAGTAACACATGGTCTGTTACTATATAATATACACAGTGTTATACCCAGTAACACATGGTCTGTTACTATATAATATACACAGTGTTATACCCAGTAACACATGGTCTGTTACTATATAATATACACAGTGTTATACCCAGTAACACATGGTCTGTTACTATATAATATACACAGTGTTATACCCAGTAACACATGGTCTGTTACTATATAATATACACAGTGTTATACCCAGTAACACATGGTCTGTTACTATATAATATACACAGTGTTATACCCAGTAACACATGGTCTGTTACTATATAATATACACAGTGTTATACCCAGTAACACATGGTCTGTTACTATATAATATACACAGTGTTATACCCAGTAACACATGGTCTGTTACTATATAATATACACAGTGTTATACCCAGTAACACATGGTCTGTTACTATATAATATACACAGTGTTATACCCAGTAACACATGGTCTGTTACTATATAATATACACAGTGTTATACCCAGTAACACATGGTCTGTTACTATATAATATACACAGTGTTATACCCAGTAACACATGGTCTGTTACTATATAATATACACAGTGTTATACCCAGTAACACATGGTCTGTTACTATATAATATACACAGTGTTATACCCAGTAACACATGGTCTGTTACTATATAATATACACAGTGTTATACCCAGTAACACATGGTCTGTTACTATATAATATACACAGTGTTATACCCAGTAACACATGGTCTGTTACTATATAATATACACAGTGTTATACCCAGTAACACATGGTCTGTTACTATATAATATACACAGTGTTATACCCAGTAACACATGGTCTGTTACTATATAATATACACAGTGTTATACCCAGTAACACATGGTCTGTTACTATATAATATACACAGTGTTATACCCAGTAACACATGGTCTGTTACTATATAATATACACAGTGTTATACCCAGTAACACATGGTCTGTTACTATATAATATACACAGTGTTATACCCAGTAACACATGGTCTGTTACTATATAATATACACAGTGTTATACCCAGTAACACATGGTCTGTTACTATATAATATACACAGTGTTATACCCAGTAACACATGGTCTGTTACTATATAATATACACAGTGTTATACCCAGTAACACATGGTCTGTTACTATATAATATACACAGTGTTATACCCAGTAACACATGGTCTGTTACTATATAATATACACAGTGTTATACCCAGTAACACATGGTCTGTTACTATATAATATACACAGTGTTATACCCAGTAACACATGGTCTGTTACTATATAATATACACAGTGTTATACCCAGTAACACATGGTCTGTTACTATATAATATACACAGTGTTATACCCAGTAACACATGGTCTGTTACTATATAATATACACAGTGTTATACCCAGTAACACATGGTCTGTTACTATATAATATACACAGTGTTATACCCAGTAACACATGGTCTGTTACTATATAATATACACAGTGTTATACCCAGTAACACATGGTCTGTTACTATATAATATACACAGTGTTATACCCAGTAACACATGGTCTGTTACTATATAATATACACAGTGTTATACCCAGTAACACATGGTCTGTTACTATATAATATACACAGTGTTATACCCAGTAACACATGGTCTGTTACTATATAATATACACAGTGTTATACCCAGTAACACATGGTCTGTTACTATATAATATACACAGTGTTATACCCAGTAACACATGGTCTGTTACTATATAATATACACAGTGTTATACCCAGTAACACATGGTCTGTTACTATATAATATACACAGTGTTATACCCAGTAACACATGGTCTGTTACTATATAATATACACAGTGTTATACCCAGTAACACATGGTCTGTTACTATATAATATACACAGTGTTATACCCAGTAACACATGGTCTGTTACTATATAATATACACAGTGTTATACCCAGTAACACATGGTCTGTTACTATATAATATACACAGTGTTATACCCAGTAACACATGGTCTGTTACTATATAATATACACAGTGTTATACCCAGTAACACATGGTCTGTTACTATATAATATACACAGTGTTATACCCAGTAACACATGGTCTGTTACTATATAATATACACAGTGTTATACCCAGTAACACATGGTCTGTTACTATATAATATACACAGTGTTATACCCAGTAACACATGGTCTGTTACTATATAATATACACAGTGTTATACCCAGTAACACATGGTCTGTTACTATATAATATACACAGTGTTATACCCAGTAACACATGGTCTGTTACTATATAATATACACAGTGTTATACCCAGTAACACATGGTCTGTTACTATATAATATACACAGTGTTATACCCAGTAACACATGGTCTGTTACTATATAATATACACAGTGTTATACCCAGTAACACATGGTCTGTTACTATATAATATACACAGTGTTATACCCAGTAACACATGGTCTGTTACTATATAATATACACAGTGTTATACCCAGTAACACATGGTCTGTTACTATATAATATACACAGTGTTATACCCAGTAACACATGGTCTGTTACTATATAATATACACAGTGTTATACCCAGTAACACATGGTCTGTTACTATATAATATACACAGTGTTATACCCAGTAACACATGGTCTGTTACTATATAATATACACAGTGTTATACCCAGTAACACATGGTCTGTTACTATATAATATACACAGTGTTATACCCAGTAACACATGGTCTGTTACTATATAATATACACAGTGTTATACCCAGTAACACATGGTCTGTTACTATATAATATACACAGTGTTATACCCAGTAACACATGGTCTGTTACTATATAATATACACAGTGTTATACCCAGTAACACATGGTCTGTTACTATATAATATACACAGTGTTATACCCAGTAACACATGGTCTGTTACTATATAATATACACAGTGTTATACCCAGTAACACATGGTCTGTTACTATATAATATACACAGTGTTATACCCAGTAACACATGGTCTGTTACTATATAATATACACAGTGTTATACCCAGTAACACATGGTCTGTTACTATATAATATACACAGTGTTATACCCAGTAACACATGGTCTGTTACTATATAATATACACAGTGTTATACCCAGTAACACATGGTCTGTTACTATATAATATACACAGTGTTATACCCAGTAACACATGGTCTGTTACTATATAATATACACAGTGTTATACCCAGTAACACATGGTCTGTTACTATATAATATACACAGTGTTATACCCAGTAACACATGGTCTGTTACTATATAATATACACAGTGTTATACCCAGTAACACATGGTCTGTTACTATATAATATACACAGTGTTATACCCAGTAACACATGGTCTGTTACTATATAATATACACAGTGTTATACCCAGTAACACATGGTCTGTTACTATATAATATACACAGTGTTATACCCAGTAACACATGGTCTGTTACTATATAATATACACAGTGTTATACCCAGTAACACATGGTCTGTTACTATATAATATACACAGTGTTATACCCAGTAACACATGGTCTGTTACTATATAATATACACAGTGTTATACCCAGTAACACATGGTCTGTTACTATATAATATACACAGTGTTATACCCAGTAACACATGGTCTGTTACTATATAATATACACAGTGTTATACCCAGTAACACATGGTCTGTTACTATATAATATACACAGTGTTATACCCAGTAACACATGGTCTGTTACTATATAATATACACAGTGTTATACCCAGTAACACATGGTCTGTTACTATATAATATACACAGTGTTATACCCAGTAACACATGGTCTGTTACTATATAATATACACAGTGTTATACCCAGTAACACATGGTCTGTTACTATATAATATACACAGTGTTATACCCAGTAACACATGGTCTGTTACTATATAATATACACAGTGTTATACCCAGTAACACATGGTCTGTTACTATATAATATACACAGTGTTATACCCAGTAACACATGGTCTGTTACTATATAATATACACAGTGTTATACCCAGTAACACATGGTCTGTTACTATATAATATACACAGTGTTATACCCAGTAACACATGGTCTGTTACTATATAATATACACAGTGTTATACCCAGTAACACATGGTCTGTTACTATATAATATACACAGTGTTATACCCAGTAACACATGGTCTGTTACTATATAATATACACAGTGTTATACCCAGTAACACATGGTCTGTTACTATATAATATACACAGTGTTATACCCAGTAACACATGGTCTGTTACTATATAATATACACAGTGTTATACCCAGTAACACATGGTCTGTTACTATATAATATACACAGTGTTATACCCAGTAACACATGGTCTGTTACTATATAATATACACAGTGTTATACCCAGTAACACATGGTCTGTTACTATATAATATACACAGTGTTATACCCAGTAACACATGGTCTGTTACTATATAATATACACAGTGTTATACCCAGTAACACATGGTCTGTTACTATATAATATACACAGTGTTATACCCAGTAACACATGGTCTGTTACTATATAATATACACAGTGTTATACCCAGTAACACATGGTCTGTTACTATATAATATACACAGTGTTATACCCAGTAACACATGGTCTGTTACTATATAATATACACAGTGTTATACCCAGTAACACATGGTCTGTTACTATATAATATACACAGTGTTATACCCAGTAACACATGGTCTGTTACTATATAATATACACAGTGTTATACCCAGTAACACATGGTCTGTTACTATATAATATACACAGTGTTATACCCAGTAACACATGGTCTGTTACTATATAATATACACAGTGTTATACCCAGTAACACATGGTCTGTTACTATATAATATACACAGTGTTATACCCAGTAACACATGGTCTGTTACTATATAATATACACAGTGTTATACCCAGTAACACATGGTCTGTTACTATATAATATACACAGTGTTATACCCAGTAACACATGGTCTGTTACTATATAATATACACAGTGTTATACCCAGTAACACATGGTCTGTTACTATATAATATACACAGTGTTATACCCAGTAACACATGGTCTGTTACTATATAATATACACAGTGTTATACCCAGTAACACATGGTCTGTTACTATATAATATACACAGTGTTATACCCAGTAACACATGGTCTGTTACTATATAATATACACAGTGTTATACCCAGTAACACATGGTCTGTTACTATATAATATACACAGTGTTATACCCAGTAACACATGGTCTGTTACTATATAATATACACAGTGTTATACCCAGTAACACATGGTCTGTTACTATATAATATACACAGTGTTATACCCAGTAACACATGGTCTGTTACTATATAATATACACAGTGTTATACCCAGTAACACATGGTCTGTTACTATATAATATACACAGTGTTATACCCAGTAACACATGGTCTGTTACTATATAATATACACAGTGTTATACCCAGTAACACATGGTCTGTTACTATATAATATACACAGTGTTATACCCAGTAACACATGGTCTGTTACTATATAATATACACAGTGTTATACCCAGTAACACATGGTCTGTTACTATATAATATACACAGTGTTATACCCAGTAACACATGGTCTGTTACTATATAATATACACAGTGTTATACCCAGTAACACATGGTCTGTTACTATATAATATACACAGTGTTATACCCAGTAACACATGGTCTGTTACTATATAATATACACAGTGTTATACCCAGTAACACATGGTCTGTTACTATATAATATACACAGTGTTATACCCAGTAACACATGGTCTGTTACTATATAATATACACAGTGTTATACCCAGTAACACATGGTCTGTTACTATATAATATACACAGTGTTATACCCAGTAACACATGGTCTGTTACTATATAATATACACAGTGTTATACCCAGTAACACATGGTCTGTTACTATATAATATACACAGTGTTATACCCAGTAACACATGGTCTGTTACTATATAATATACACAGTGTTATACCCAGTAACACATGGTCTGTTACTATATAATATACACAGTGTTATACCCAGTAACACATGGTCTGTTACTATATAATATACACAGTGTTATACCCAGTAACACATGGTCTGTTACTATATAATATACACAGTGTTATACCCAGTAACACATGGTCTGTTACTATATAATATACACAGTGTTATACCCAGTAACACATGGTCTGTTACTATATAATATACACAGTGTTATACCCAGTAACACATGGTCTGTTACTATATAATATACACAGTGTTATACCCAGTAACACATGGTCTGTTACTATATAATATACACAGTGTTATACCCAGTAACACATGGTCTGTTACTATATAATATACACAGTGTTATACCCAGTAACACATGGTCTGTTACTATATAATATACACAGTGTTATACCCAGTAACACATGGTCTGTTACTATATAATATACACAGTGTTATACCCAGTAACACATGGTCTGTTACTATATAATATACACAGTGTTATACCCAGTAACACATGGTCTGTTACTATATAATATACACAGTGTTATACCCAGTAACACATGGTCTGTTACTATATAATATACACAGTGTTATACCCAGTAACACATGGTCTGTTACTATATAATATACACAGTGTTATACCCAGTAACACATGGTCTGTTACTATATAATATACACAGTGTTATACCCAGTAACACATGGTCTGTTACTATATAATATACACAGTGTTATACCCAGTAACACATGGTCTGTTACTATATAATATACACAGTGTTATACCCAGTAACACATGGTCTGTTACTATATAATATACACAGTGTTATACCCAGTAACACATGGTCTGTTACTATATAATATACACAGTGTTATACCCAGTAACACATGGTCTGTTACTATATAATATACACAGTGTTATACCCAGTAACACATGGTCTGTTACTATATAATATACACAGTGTTATACCCAGTAACACATGGTCTGTTACTATATAATATACACAGTGTTATACCCAGTAACACATGGTCTGTTACTATATAATATACACAGTGTTATACCCAGTAACACATGGTCTGTTACTATATAATATACACAGTGTTATACCCAGTAACACATGGTCTGTTACTATATAATATACACAGTGTTATACCCAGTAACACATGGTCTGTTACTATATAATATACACAGTGTTATACCCAGTAACACATGGTCTGTTACTATATAATATACACAGTGTTATACCCAGTAACACATGGTCTGTTACTATATAATATACACAGTGTTATACCCAGTAACACATGGTCTGTTACTATATAATATACACAGTGTTATACCCAGTAACACATGGTCTGTTACTATATAATATACACAGTGTTATACCCAGTAACACATGGTCTGTTACTATATAATATACACAGTGTTATACCCAGTAACACATGGTCTGTTACTATATAATATACACAGTGTTATACCCAGTAACACATGGTCTGTTACTATATAATATACACAGTGTTATACCCAGTAACACATGGTCTGTTACTATATAATATACACAGTGTTATACCCAGTAACACATGGTCTGTTACTATATAATATACACAGTGTTATACCCAGTAACACATGGTCTGTTACTATATAATATACACAGTGTTATACCCAGTAACACATGGTCTGTTACTATATAATATACACAGTGTTATACCCAGTAACACATGGTCTGTTACTATATAATATACACAGTGTTATACCCAGTAACACATGGTCTGTTACTATATAATATACACAGTGTTATACCCAGTAACACATGGTCTGTTACTATATAATATACACAGTGTTATACCCAGTAACACATGGTCTGTTACTATATAATATACACAGTGTTATACCCAGTAACACATGGTCTGTTACTATATAATATACACAGTGTTATACCCAGTAACACATGGTCTGTTACTATATAATATACACAGTGTTATACCCAGTAACACATGGTCTGTTACTATATAATATACACAGTGTTATACCCAGTAACACATGGTCTGTTACTATATAATATACACAGTGTTATACCCAGTAACACATGGTCTGTTACTATATAATATACACAGTGTTATACCCAGTAACACATGGTCTGTTACTATATAATATACACAGTGTTATACCCAGTAACACATGGTCTGTTACTATATAATATACACAGTGTTATACCCAGTAACACATGGTCTGTTACTATATAATATACACAGTGTTATACCCAGTAACACATGGTCTGTTACTATATAATATACACAGTGTTATACCCAGTAACACATGGTCTGTTACTATATAATATACACAGTGTTATACCCAGTAACACATGGTCTGTTACTATATAATATACACAGTGTTATACCCAGTAACACATGGTCTGTTACTATATAATATACACAGTGTTATACCCAGTAACACATGGTCTGTTACTATATAATATACACAGTGTTATACCCAGTAACACATGGTCTGTTACTATATAATATACACAGTGTTATACCCAGTAACACATGGTCTGTTACTATATAATATACACAGTGTTATACCCAGTAACACATGGTCTGTTACTATATAATATACACAGTGTTATACCCAGTAACACATGGTCTGTTACTATATAATATACACAGTGTTATACCCAGTAACACATGGTCTGTTACTATATAATATACACAGTGTTATACCCAGTAACACATGGTCTGTTACTATATAATATACACAGTGTTATACCCAGTAACACATGGTCTGTTACTATATAATATACACAGTGTTATACCCAGTAACACATGGTCTGTTACTATATAATATACACAGTGTTATACCCAGTAACACATGGTCTGTTACTATATAATATACACAGTGTTATACCCAGTAACACATGGTCTGTTACTATATAATATACACAGTGTTATACCCAGTAACACATGGTCTGTTACTATATAATATACACAGTGTTATACCCAGTAACACATGGTCTGTTACTATATAATATACACAGTGTTATACCCAGTAACACATGGTCTGTTACTATATAATATACACAGTGTTATACCCAGTAACACATGGTCTGTTACTATATAATATACACAGTGTTATACCCAGTAACACATGGTCTGTTACTATATAATATACACAGTGTTATACCCAGTAACACATGGTCTGTTACTATATAATATACACAGTGTTATACCCAGTAACACATGGTCTGTTACTATATAATATACACAGTGTTATACCCAGTAACACATGGTCTGTTACTATATAATATACACAGTGTTATACCCAGTAACACATGGTCTGTTACTATATAATATACACAGTGTTATACCCAGTAACACATGGTCTGTTACTATATAATATACACAGTGTTATACCCAGTAACACATGGTCTGTTACTATATAATATACACAGTGTTATACCCAGTAACACATGGTCTGTTACTATATAATATACACAGTGTTATACCCAGTAACACATGGTCTGTTACTATATAATATACACAGTGTTATACCCAGTAACACATGGTCTGTTACTATATAATATACACAGTGTTATACCCAGTAACACATGGTCTGTTACTATATAATATACACAGTGTTATACCCAGTAACACATGGTCTGTTACTATATAATATACACAGTGTTATACCCAGTAACACATGGTCTGTTACTATATAATATACACAGTGTTATACCCAGTAACACATGGTCTGTTACTATATAATATACACAGTGTTATACCCAGTAACACATGGTCTGTTACTATATAATATACACAGTGTTATACCCAGTAACACATGGTCTGTTACTATATAATATACACAGTGTTATACCCAGTAACACATGGTCTGTTACTATATAATATACACAGTGTTATACCCAGTAACACATGGTCTGTTACTATATAATATACACAGTGTTATACCCAGTAACACATGGTCTGTTACTATATAATATACACAGTGTTATACCCAGTAACACATGGTCTGTTACTATATAATATACACAGTGTTATACCCAGTAACACATGGTCTGTTACTATATAATATACACAGTGTTATACCCAGTAACACATGGTCTGTTACTATATAATATACACAGTGTTATACCCAGTAACACATGGTCTGTTACTATATAATATACACAGTGTTATACCCAGTAACACATGGTCTGTTACTATATAATATACACAGTGTTATACCCAGTAACACATGGTCTGTTACTATATAATATACACAGTGTTATACCCAGTAACACATGGTCTGTTACTATATAATATACACAGTGTTATACCCAGTAACACATGGTCTGTTACTATATAATATACACAGTGTTATACCCAGTAACACATGGTCTGTTACTATATAATATACACAGTGTTATACCCAGTAACACATGGTCTGTTACTATATAATATACACAGTGTTATACCCAGTAACACATGGTCTGTTACTATATAATATACACAGTGTTATACCCAGTAACACATGGTCTGTTACTATATAATATACACAGTGTTATACCCAGTAACACATGGTCTGTTACTATATAATATACACAGTGTTATACCCAGTAACACATGGTCTGTTACTATATAATATACACAGTGTTATACCCAGTAACACATGGTCTGTTACTATATAATATACACAGTGTTATACCCAGTAACACATGGTCTGTTACTATATAATATACACAGTGTTATACCCAGTAACACATGGTCTGTTACTATATAATATACACAGTGTTATACCCAGTAACACATGGTCTGTTACTATATAATATACACAGTGTTATACCCAGTAACACATGGTCTGTTACTATATAATATACACAGTGTTATACCCAGTAACACATGGTCTGTTACTATATAATATACACAGTGTTATACCCAGTAACACATGGTCTGTTACTATATAATATACACAGTGTTATACCCAGTAACACATGGTCTGTTACTATATAATATACACAGTGTTATACCCAGTAACACATGGTCTGTTACTATATAATATACACAGTGTTATACCCAGTAACACATGGTCTGTTACTATATAATATACACAGTGTTATACCCAGTAACACATGGTCTGTTACTATATAATATACACAGTGTTATACCCAGTAACACATGGTCTGTTACTATATAATATACACAGTGTTATACCCAGTAACACATGGTCTGTTACTATATAATATACACAGTGTTATACCCAGTAACACATGGTCTGTTACTATATAATATACACAGTGTTATACCCAGTAACACATGGTCTGTTACTATATAATATACACAGTGTTATACCCAGTAACACATGGTCTGTTACTATATAATATACACAGTGTTATACCCAGTAACACATGGTCTGTTACTATATAATATACACAGTGTTATACCCAGTAACACATGGTCTGTTACTATATAATATACACAGTGTTATACCCAGTAACACATGGTCTGTTACTATATAATATACACAGTGTTATACCCAGTAACACATGGTCTGTTACTATATAATATACACAGTGTTATACCCAGTAACACATGGTCTGTTACTATATAATATACACAGTGTTATACCCAGTAACACATGGTCTGTTACTATATAATATACACAGTGTTATACCCAGTAACACATGGTCTGTTACTATATAATATACACAGTGTTATACCCAGTAACACATGGTCTGTTACTATATAATATACACAGTGTTATACCCAGTAACACATGGTCTGTTACTATATAATATACACAGTGTTATACCCAGTAACACATGGTCTGTTACTATATAATATACACAGTGTTATACCCAGTAACACATGGTCTGTTACTATATAATATACACAGTGTTATACCCAGTAACACATGGTCTGTTACTATATAATATACACAGTGTTATACCCAGTAACACATGGTCTGTTACTATATAATATACACAGTGTTATACCCAGTAACACATGGTCTGTTACTATATAATATACACAGTGTTATACCCAGTAACACATGGTCTGTTACTATATAATATACACAGTGTTATACCCAGTAACACATGGTCTGTTACTATATAATATACACAGTGTTATACCCAGTAACACATGGTCTGTTACTATATAATATACACAGTGTTATACCCAGTAACACATGGTCTGTTACTATATAATATACACAGTGTTATACCCAGTAACACATGGTCTGTTACTATATAATATACACAGTGTTATACCCAGTAACACATGGTCTGTTACTATATAATATACACAGTGTTATACCCAGTAACACATGGTCTGTTACTATATAATATACACAGTGTTATACCCAGTAACACATGGTCTGTTACTATATAATATACACAGTGTTATACCCAGTAACACATGGTCTGTTACTATATAATATACACAGTGTTATACCCAGTAACACATGGTCTGTTACTATATAATATACACAGTGTTATACCCAGTAACACATGGTCTGTTACTATATAATATACACAGTGTTATACCCAGTAACACATGGTCTGTTACTATATAATATACACAGTGTTATACCCAGTAACACATGGTCTGTTACTATATAATATACACAGTGTTATACCCAGTAACACATGGTCTGTTACTATATAATATACACAGTGTTATACCCAGTAACACATGGTCTGTTACTATATAATATACACAGTGTTATACCCAGTAACACATGGTCTGTTACTATATAATATACACAGTGTTATACCCAGTAACACATGGTCTGTTACTATATAATATACACAGTGTTATACCCAGTAACACATGGTCTGTTACTATATAATATACACAGTGTTATACCCAGTAACACATGGTCTGTTACTATATAATATACACAGTGTTATACCCAGTAACACATGGTCTGTTACTATATAATATACACAGTGTTATACCCAGTAACACATGGTCTGTTACTATATAATATACACAGTGTTATACCCAGTAACACATGGTCTGTTACTATATAATATACACAGTGTTATACCCAGTAACACATGGTCTGTTACTATATAATATACACAGTGTTATACCCAGTAACACATGGTCTGTTACTATATAATATACACAGTGTTATACCCAGTAACACATGGTCTGTTACTATATAATATACACAGTGTTATACCCAGTAACACATGGTCTGTTACTATATAATATACACAGTGTTATACCCAGTAACACATGGTCTGTTACTATATAATATACACAGTGTTATACCCAGTAACACATGGTCTGTTACTATATAATATACACAGTGTTATACCCAGTAACACATGGTCTGTTACTATATAATATACACAGTGTTATACCCAGTAACACATGGTCTGTTACTATATAATATACACAGTGTTATACCCAGTAACACATGGTCTGTTACTATATAATATACACAGTGTTATACCCAGTAACACATGGTCTGTTACTATATAATATACACAGTGTTATACCCAGTAACACATGGTCTGTTACTATATAATATACACAGTGTTATACCCAGTAACACATGGTCTGTTACTATATAATATACACAGTGTTATACCCAGTAACACATGGTCTGTTACTATATAATATACACAGTGTTATACCCAGTAACACATGGTCTGTTACTATATAATATACACAGTGTTATACCCAGTAACACATGGTCTGTTACTATATAATATACACAGTGTTATACCCAGTAACACATGGTCTGTTACTATATAATATACACAGTGTTATACCCAGTAACACATGGTCTGTTACTATATAATATACACAGTGTTATACCCAGTAACACATGGTCTGTTACTATATAATATACACAGTGTTATACCCAGTAACACATGGTCTGTTACTATATAATATACACAGTGTTATACCCAGTAACACATGGTCTGTTACTATATAATATACACAGTGTTATACCCAGTAACACATGGTCTGTTACTATATAATATACACAGTGTTATACCCAGTAACACATGGTCTGTTACTATATAATATACACAGTGTTATACCCAGTAACACATGGTCTGTTACTATATAATATACACAGTGTTATACCCAGTAACACATGGTCTGTTACTATATAATATACACAGTGTTATACCCAGTAACACATGGTCTGTTACTATATAATATACACAGTGTTATACCCAGTAACACATGGTCTGTTACTATATAATATACACAGTGTTATACCCAGTAACACATGGTCTGTTACTATATAATATACACAGTGTTATACCCAGTAACACATGGTCTGTTACTATATAATATACACAGTGTTATACCCAGTAACACATGGTCTGTTACTATATAATATACACAGTGTTATACCCAGTAACACATGGTCTGTTACTATATAATATACACAGTGTTATACCCAGTAACACATGGTCTGTTACTATATAATATACACAGTGTTATACCCAGTAACACATGGTCTGTTACTATATAATATACACAGTGTTATACCCAGTAACACATGGTCTGTTACTATATAATATACACAGTGTTATACCCAGTAACACATGGTCTGTTACTATATAATATACACAGTGTTATACCCAGTAACACATGGTCTGTTACTATATAATATACACAGTGTTATACCCAGTAACACATGGTCTGTTACTATATAATATACACAGTGTTATACCCAGTAACACATGGTCTGTTACTATATAATATACACAGTGTTATACCCAGTAACACATGGTCTGTTACTATATAATATACACAGTGTTATACCCAGTAACACATGGTCTGTTACTATATAATATACACAGTGTTATACCCAGTAACACATGGTCTGTTACTATATAATATACACAGTGTTATACCCAGTAACACATGGTCTGTTACTATATAATATACACAGTGTTATACCCAGTAACACATGGTCTGTTACTATATAATATACACAGTGTTATACCCAGTAACACATGGTCTGTTACTATATAATATACACAGTGTTATACCCAGTAACACATGGTCTGTTACTATATAATATACACAGTGTTATACCCAGTAACACATGGTCTGTTACTATATAATATACACAGTGTTATACCCAGTAACACATGGTCTGTTACTATATAATATACACAGTGTTATACCCAGTAACACATGGTCTGTTACTATATAATATACACAGTGTTATACCCAGTAACACATGGTCTGTTACTATATAATATACACAGTGTTATACCCAGTAACACATGGTCTGTTACTATATAATATACACAGTGTTATACCCAGTAACACATGGTCTGTTACTATATAATATACACAGTGTTATACCCAGTAACACATGGTCTGTTACTATATAATATACACAGTGTTATACCCAGTAACACATGGTCTGTTACTATATAATATACACAGTGTTATACCCAGTAACACATGGTCTGTTACTATATAATATACACAGTGTTATACCCAGTAACACATGGTCTGTTACTATATAATATACACAGTGTTATACCCAGTAACACATGGTCTGTTACTATATAATATACACAGTGTTATACCCAGTAACACATGGTCTGTTACTATATAATATACACAGTGTTATACCCAGTAACACATGGTCTGTTACTATATAATATACACAGTGTTATACCCAGTAACACATGGTCTGTTACTATATAATATACACAGTGTTATACCCAGTAACACATGGTCTGTTACTATATAATATACACAGTGTTATACCCAGTAACACATGGTCTGTTACTATATAATATACACAGTGTTATACCCAGTAACACATGGTCTGTTACTATATAATATACACAGTGTTATACCCAGTAACACATGGTCTGTTACTATATAATATACACAGTGTTATACCCAGTAACACATGGTCTGTTACTATATAATATACACAGTGTTATACCCAGTAACACATGGTCTGTTACTATATAATATACACAGTGTTATACCCAGTAACACATGGTCTGTTACTATATAATATACACAGTGTTATACCCAGTAACACATGGTCTGTTACTATATAATATACACAGTGTTATACCCAGTAACACATGGTCTGTTACTATATAATATACACAGTGTTATACCCAGTAACACATGGTCTGTTACTATATAATATACACAGTGTTATACCCAGTAACACATGGTCTGTTACTATATAATATACACAGTGTTATACCCAGTAACACATGGTCTGTTACTATATAATATACACAGTGTTATACCCAGTAACACATGGTCTGTTACTATATAATATACACAGTGTTATACCCAGTAACACATGGTCTGTTACTATATAATATACACAGTGTTATACCCAGTAACACATGGTCTGTTACTATATAATATACACAGTGTTATACCCAGTAACACATGGTCTGTTACTATATAATATACACAGTGTTATACCCAGTAACACATGGTCTGTTACTATATAATATACACAGTGTTATACCCAGTAACACATGGTCTGTTACTATATAATATACACAGTGTTATACCCAGTAACACATGGTCTGTTACTATATAATATACACAGTGTTATACCCAGTAACACATGGTCTGTTACTATATAATATACACAGTGTTATACCCAGTAACACATGGTCTGTTACTATATAATATACACAGTGTTATACCCAGTAACACATGGTCTGTTACTATATAATATACACAGTGTTATACCCAGTAACACATGGTCTGTTACTATATAATATACACAGTGTTATACCCAGTAACACATGGTCTGTTACTATATAATATACACAGTGTTATACCCAGTAACACATGGTCTGTTACTATATAATATACACAGTGTTATACCCAGTAACACATGGTCTGTTACTATATAATATACACAGTGTTATACCCAGTAACACATGGTCTGTTACTATATAATATACACAGTGTTATACCCAGTAACACATGGTCTGTTACTATATAATATACACAGTGTTATACCCAGTAACACATGGTCTGTTACTATATAATATACACAGTGTTATACCCAGTAACACATGGTCTGTTACTATATAATATACACAGTGTTATACCCAGTAACACATGGTCTGTTACTATATAATATACACAGTGTTATACCCAGTAACACATGGTCTGTTACTATATAATATACACAGTGTTATACCCAGTAACACATGGTCTGTTACTATATAATATACACAGTGTTATACCCAGTAACACATGGTCTGTTACTATATAATATACACAGTGTTATACCCAGTAACACATGGTCTGTTACTATATAATATACACAGTGTTATACCCAGTAACACATGGTCTGTTACTATATAATATACACAGTGTTATACCCAGTAACACATGGTCTGTTACTATATAATATACACAGTGTTATACCCAGTAACACATGGTCTGTTACTATATAATATACACAGTGTTATACCCAGTAACACATGGTCTGTTACTATATAATATACACAGTGTTATACCCAGTAACACATGGTCTGTTACTATATAATATACACAGTGTTATACCCAGTAACACATGGTCTGTTACTATATAATATACACAGTGTTATACCCAGTAACACATGGTCTGTTACTATATAATATACACAGTGTTATACCCAGTAACACATGGTCTGTTACTATATAATATACACAGTGTTATACCCAGTAACACATGGTCTGTTACTATATAATATACACAGTGTTATACCCAGTAACACATGGTCTGTTACTATATAATATACACAGTGTTATACCCAGTAACACATGGTCTGTTACTATATAATATACACAGTGTTATACCCAGTAACACATGGTCTGTTACTATATAATATACACAGTGTTATACCCAGTAACACATGGTCTGTTACTATATAATATACACAGTGTTATACCCAGTAACACATGGTCTGTTACTATATAATATACACAGTGTTATACCCAGTAACACATGGTCTGTTACTATATAATATACACAGTGTTATACCCAGTAACACATGGTCTGTTACTATATAATATACACAGTGTTATACCCAGTAACACATGGTCTGTTACTATATAATATACACAGTGTTATACCCAGTAACACATGGTCTGTTACTATATAATATACACAGTGTTATACCCAGTAACACATGGTCTGTTACTATATAATATACACAGTGTTATACCCAGTAACACATGGTCTGTTACTATATAATATACACAGTGTTATACCCAGTAACACATGGTCTGTTACTATATAATATACACAGTGTTATACCCAGTAACACATGGTCTGTTACTATATAATATACACAGTGTTATACCCAGTAACACATGGTCTGTTACTATATAATATACACAGTGTTATACCCAGTAACACATGGTCTGTTACTATATAATATACACAGTGTTATACCCAGTAACACATGGTCTGTTACTATATAATATACACAGTGTTATACCCAGTAACACATGGTCTGTTACTATATAATATACACAGTGTTATACCCAGTAACACATGGTCTGTTACTATATAATATACACAGTGTTATACCCAGTAACACATGGTCTGTTACTATATAATATACACAGTGTTATACCCAGTAACACATGGTCTGTTACTATATAATATACACAGTGTTATACCCAGTAACACATGGTCTGTTACTATATAATATACACAGTGTTATACCCAGTAACACATGGTCTGTTACTATATAATATACACAGTGTTATACCCAGTAACACATGGTCTGTTACTATATAATATACACAGTGTTATACCCAGTAACACATGGTCTGTTACTATATAATATACACAGTGTTATACCCAGTAACACATGGTCTGTTACTATATAATATACACAGTGTTATACCCAGTAACACATGGTCTGTTACTATATAATATACACAGTGTTATACCCAGTAACACATGGTCTGTTACTATATAATATACACAGTGTTATACCCAGTAACACATGGTCTGTTACTATATAATATACACAGTGTTATACCCAGTAACACATGGTCTGTTACTATATAATATACACAGTGTTATACCCAGTAACACATGGTCTGTTACTATATAATATACACAGTGTTATACCCAGTAACACATGGTCTGTTACTATATAATATACACAGTGTTATACCCAGTAACACATGGTCTGTTACTATATAATATACACAGTGTTATACCCAGTAACACATGGTCTGTTACTATATAATATACACAGTGTTATACCCAGTAACACATGGTCTGTTACTATATAATATACACAGTGTTATACCCAGTAACACATGGTCTGTTACTATATAATATACACAGTGTTATACCCAGTAACACATGGTCTGTTACTATATAATATACACAGTGTTATACCCAGTAACACATGGTCTGTTACTATATAATATACACAGTGTTATACCCAGTAACACATGGTCTGTTACTATATAATATACACAGTGTTATACCCAGTAACACATGGTCTGTTACTATATAATATACACAGTGTTATACCCAGTAACACATGGTCTGTTACTATATAATATACACAGTGTTATACCCAGTAACACATGGTCTGTTACTATATAATATACACAGTGTTATACCCAGTAACACATGGTCTGTTACTATATAATATACACAGTGTTATACCCAGTAACACATGGTCTGTTACTATATAATATACACAGTGTTATACCCAGTAACACATGGTCTGTTACTATATAATATACACAGTGTTATACCCAGTAACACATGGTCTGTTACTATATAATATACACAGTGTTATACCCAGTAACACATGGTCTGTTACTATATAATATACACAGTGTTATACCCAGTAACACATGGTCTGTTACTATATAATATACACAGTGTTATACCCAGTAACACATGGTCTGTTACTATATAATATACACAGTGTTATACCCAGTAACACATGGTCTGTTACTATATAATATACACAGTGTTATACCCAGTAACACATGGTCTGTTACTATATAATATACACAGTGTTATACCCAGTAACACATGGTCTGTTACTATATAATATACACAGTGTTATACCCAGTAACACATGGTCTGTTACTATATAATATACACAGTGTTATACCCAGTAACACATGGTCTGTTACTATATAATATACACAGTGTTATACCCAGTAACACATGGTCTGTTACTATATAATATACACAGTGTTATACCCAGTAACACATGGTCTGTTACTATATAATATACACAGTGTTATACCCAGTAACACATGGTCTGTTACTATATAATATACACAGTGTTATACCCAGTAACACATGGTCTGTTACTATATAATATACACAGTGTTATACCCAGTAACACATGGTCTGTTACTATATAATATACACAGTGTTATACCCAGTAACACATGGTCTGTTACTATATAATATACACAGTGTTATACCCAGTAACACATGGTCTGTTACTATATAATATACACAGTGTTATACCCAGTAACACATGGTCTGTTACTATATAATATACACAGTGTTATACCCAGTAACACATGGTCTGTTACTATATAATATACACAGTGTTATACCCAGTAACACATGGTCTGTTACTATATAATATACACAGTGTTATACCCAGTAACACATGGTCTGTTACTATATAATATACACAGTGTTATACCCAGTAACACATGGTCTGTTACTATATAATATACACAGTGTTATACCCAGTAACACATGGTCTGTTACTATATAATATACACAGTGTTATACCCAGTAACACATGGTCTGTTACTATATAATATACACAGTGTTATACCCAGTAACACATGGTCTGTTACTATATAATATACACAGTGTTATACCCAGTAACACATGGACTGTTACTATATAATATACACAGTGTTATACCCAGTAACACATGGTCTGTTACTATATAATATACACAGTGTTATACCCAGTAACACATGGTCTGTTACTATATAATATACACAGTGTTATACCCAGTAACACATGGTCTGTTACTATATAATATACACAGTGTTATACCCAGTAACACATGGTCTGTTACTATATAATATACACAGTGTTATACCCAGTAACACATGGTCTGTTACTATATAATATACACAGTGTTATACCCAGTAACACATGGTCTGTTACTATATAATATACACAGTGTTATACCCAGTAACACATGGTCTGTTACTATATAATATACACAGTGTTATACCCAGTAACACATGGACTGTTACTATATAATATACACAGTGTTATACCCAGTAACACATGGTCTGTTACTATATAATATACACAGTGTTATACCCAGTAACACATGGTCTGTTACTATATAATATACACAGTGTTATACCCAGTAACACATGGTCTGTTACTATATAATATACACAGTGTTATACCCAGTAACACATGGACTGTTACTATATAATATACACAGTGTTATACCCAGTAACACATGGACTGTTACTATATAATATACACAGTGTTATACCCAGTAACACATGGTCTGTTACTATATAATATACACAGTGTTATACCCAGTAACACATGGTCTGTTACTATATAATATACACAGTGTTATACCCAGTAACACATGGTCTGTTACTATATAATATACACAGTGTTATACCCAGTAACACATGGTCTGTTACTATATAATATACACAGTGTTATACCCAGTAACACATGGTCTGTTACTATATAATATACACAGTGTTATACCCAGTAACACATGGTCTGTTACTATATAATATACACAGTGTTATACCCAGTAACACATGGTCTGTTACTATATAATATACACAGTGTTATACCCAGTAACACATGGTCTGTTACTATATAATATACACAGTGTTATACCCAGTAACACATGGTCTGTTACTATATAATATACACAGTGTTATACCCAGTAACACATGGACTGTTACTATATAATATACACAGTGTTATACCAGTAACACATGGTCTGTTACTATATAATATACACAGTGTTATACCCAGTAACACATGGTCTGTTACTATATAATATACACAGTGTTATACCCAGTAACACATGGACTGT
The DNA here is from genome assembly GCF_017639515.1 of Carcharodon carcharias. NCBI lineage: Eukaryota > Metazoa > Chordata > Chondrichthyes > Lamniformes > Lamnidae > Carcharodon > Carcharodon carcharias. The sequence goes on from NC_054488.1 coordinate 63,575,036, forward strand.
TACTATATAATATACACAGTGTTATACCCAGTAACACATGGACTGTTACTATATAATATACACAGTGTTATGCCCAGTAACACATGGTCTGTTACTATATAATATACACAGTGTTATACCCAGTAACACATGGGCTGTTACTTTTTAATATACACAGTGTTAGACCCAGTAACACAATGAATGTTACTATATAATATACACAGTGTCAAACCCAGTAACACATGGACTGTTTCTATATAATATACACAGTGTTATAGACAGTAAGGCATGGTCTGTTACTATATAATATACACAGTGTTATGCCCAGTAACACATGGTCTGTTACTATATAATATACACAGTGTTATACCCAGTAACACATGGACTGTTACTATATAATATACACAGTGTTATACCCAGTAACACATGGACTGCTACTATATAATATACACAGTGTTATACCCAGTAACACATGGTCTGTTACTATATAATATACACAGTGTTATACCCAGTAACACATGGTCTGTTACTATATAATATACACAGTGTTATACCCAGTAACACATGGTCTGTTACTATATAATATACACAGTGTTATGCCCAGTAACACATGGTCTGTTACTATATAATATACACAGTGTTATACCCAGTAACACATGGACTGTTACTATATAATATGCACAGTGTTATACCCAGTAACACATGGTCTATTTCTATATAATATACACAGTGTTATACCCAGTAACACATGGTCTGTTACTATATAATATACACAGTGTTATACCCAGTAACACATGGTCTGTTACTATATAATATACACAGTGTTATACCCAGTAACACATGGTCTGTTACTATATAATATACACAGTGTTATACCCAGTAACACATGGACTGTTACTATATAATATACACAGTGTTATACCCAGTAACACATGGTCTGTTACTATATAATATACACAGTGTTATACCCAGTAACACATGGTCTGTTACTATATAATATACACAGTGTTATACCCAGTAACACATGGTCTGTTACTATATAATATACACAGTGTTATACCCAGTAACACATGGTCTGTTACTATATAATATACACAGTGTTATACCCAGTAACACATGGTCTGTTACTATATAATATACACAGTGTTATACCCAGTAACACATGGACTGTTACTATATAATATACACAGTGTTATACCAGTAACACATGGACTGTTACTATATAATATACACAGTGTTATACCCAGTAACACATGGTCTGTTACTATATAATATACACAGTGTTATGCCCAGTAACACATGGTCTGTTACTATATAATATACACAGTGTTATACCCAGTAACACATGGACTGTTACTATATAATATACACAGTGTTATACCCAGTAAAACATGGACTGTTACTATATAATATACACAGTGTTATACCCAGTAACACATGGTCTGTTACTATATAATATACACAGTGTTATACCCAGTAACACATGGTCTGTTACTATATAATATACACAGTGTTATACCCAGTAACACATGGACTGTTACTATATAATATACACAGTGTTATGCCGGGTAACACATGGTCTGTTACTATATAATATACACAGTGTTATACCCAGTAACACATGGTCTGTTACTATATAATATACACAGTGTTATACCCAGTAACACATGGTCTGTTACTATATAATATACACAGTGTTATGCCCAGTAACACATGGTCTGTTACTATATAATATACACAGTGTTATACCCAGTAACACATGGCCTGTTACTATATAATATACACAGTGTTATACCCAGTAACACATGGTCTGTTACTATATAATATACACAGTGTTATACCAGTAACACATGGTCTGTTACTATATAATATACACAGTGTTATACCCAGTAACGCATGGTCTGTTACTATATAATATACACAGTGTTATACCCAGTAACACATGGTCTGTTACTATATAATATACACAGTGTTATACCCAGTAACACATGGTCTGTTACTATATAATATACACAGTGTTATACCCAGTAACACATGGTCTGTTACTATATAATATACACAGTGTTATACCCAGTAACACATGGTCTGTTACTATATAATATACACAGTGTTATACCCAGTAACAGCATGGTCTGTTACTATATAATATACACAGTGTTATACCCAGTAACACATGGTCTGTTACTATATAATATACACAGTGTTATACCCAGTAACACATGGACTGTTACTATATAATATACACAGTGTTATACCCAGTAACAGCATGGTCTGTTACTATATAATATACACAGTGTTATACCCAGTAACACATGGTCTGTTACTATATAATATACACAGTGTTATACCCAGTAACACATGGTCTGTTACTATATAATATACACAGTGTTATACCCAGTAACACATGGTCTGTTACTATATAATATACACAGTGTTATACCCAGTAACACATGGTCTGTTACTATATAATATACACAGTGTTATACCCAGTAACACATGGTCTGTTACTATATAATATACACAGTGTTATACCCAGTAACACATGGTCTGTTACTATATAATATACACAGTGTTATACCCAGTAACACATGGTCTGTTACTATATAATATACACAGTGTTATACCCAGTAACACATGGACTGTTACTATATAATATACACAGTGTTATACCCAGTAACACATGGTCTGTTACTATATAATATACACAGTGTTATACCCAGTAACACATGGTCTGTTACTATATAATATACACAGTGTTATACCCAGTAACACATGGTCTGTTACTATATAATATACACAGTGTTATACCCAGTAACACATGGTCTGTTACTATATAATATACACAGTGTTATACCCAGTAACACATGGTCTGTTACTATATAATATACACAGTGTTATACCCAGTAACACATGGACTGTTACTATATAATATACACAGTGTTATACCCAGTAACACATGGTCTGTTACTATATAATATACACAGTGTTATACCCAGTAACACATGGAATGTTACTATATATTATACACAGTGTTATACCCAGTAACACATGGTCTGTTACTATATAATATACACAGTGTTATACCCAGTAACACATGGTCTGTTACTATATAATATACACAGTGTTATACCCAGTAACACATGGTCTGTTACTATATAATATACACAGTGTTATACCCAGTAACACATGGTCTGTTACTATATAATATACACAGTGTTATACCCAGTAACACATGGACTGTTACTATATAATATACACAGTGTTATACCAGTAACACATGGACTGTTACTATATAATATACACAGTGTTATACCCAGTAACACATGGTCTGTTACTATATAATATACACAGTGTTATACCCAGTAACACATGGTCTGTTACTATATAATATACACAGTGTTATACCCAGTAACACATGGTCTGTTACTATATAATATACACAGTGTTATACCCAGTAACACATGGTCTGTTACTATATAATATACACAGTGTTATACCCAGTAACACATGGTCTGTTACTATATAATATACACAGTGTTATACCCAGTAACACATGGTCTGTTACTATATAATATACACAGTGTTATACCCAGTAACACATGGTCTGTTACTATATAATATACACAGTGTTATACCCAGTAACACATGGACTGTTACTATATAATATACACAGTGTTATAGCCAGTAACGCATGGTCTGTTACTATATAATATACACAGTGTTATGACCAGTAACACATGGTCTGTTACTATATAATATACACAGTGTTATAGCCAGTAACGCATGGTCTGTTACTATATAATATACAGTGTTATACCCAGTAACACATGGTCTGTTACTATATAATATACACAGTGTTATACCCAGTAACACATGGTCTGTTACTATATAATATACACAGTGTTATACCCAGTAACACATGGTCTGTTACTATATAATATACACAGTGTTATACCCAGTAACACATGGTCTGTTACTATATAATATACACAGTGTTATACCCAGTAACACATGGTCTGTTACTATATAATATACACAGTGTTATACCCAGTAACACATGGTCTGTTACTATATAATATACACAGTGTTATACCCAGTAACACATGGTCTGTTACTATATAATATACACAGTGTTATACCCAGTAACACATGGTCTGTTACTATATAATATACACAGTGTTATACCCAGTAACACATGGTCTGTTACTATATAATATACACAGTGTTATACCCAGTAACACATGGTCTGTTACTATATAATATACACAGTGTTATACCCAGTAACACATGGTCTGTTACTATATAATATACACTGTTATACCCAGTAACACATGGTCTGTTACTATATAATATACACAGTGTTATACCCAGTAACACATGGTCTGTTACTATATAATATACACAGTGTTATACCCAGTAACACATGGTCTGTTACTATATAATATACACAGTGTTATACCCAGTAACACATGGACTGTTACTATATAATATACACAGTGTTATACCCAGTAACACATGGTCTGTTACTATATAATATACACAGTGTTATACCCAGTAACACATGGTCTGTTACTATATAATATACACAGTGTTATACCCAGTAACACATGGTCTGTTACTATATAATATACACAGTGTTATACCCAGTAACACATGGTCTGTTACTATATAATATACACAGTGTTATACCCAGTAACACATGGACTGTTACTATATAATATACACAGTGTTATACCCAGTAACACATGGTCTGTTACTATATAATATACACAGTGTTATACCCAGTAACACATGGACTGTTACTATATAATATACACAGTGTTATACCAGTAACACATGGACTGTTACTATATAATATACACAGTGTTATACCCAGTAACACATGGTCTGTTACTATATAATATACACAGTGTTATACCCAGTAACACATGGTCTGTTACTATATAATATACACAGTGTTATACCCAGTAACACATGGACTGTTACTATATAATATACACAGTGTTATACCCAGTAACACATGGTCTGTTACTATATAATATACACAGTGTTATACCCAGTAACACATGGTCTGTTACTATATAATATACACAGTGTTATACCCAGTAACACATGGTCTGTTACTATATAATATACACAGTGTTATACCCAGTAACACATGGTCTGTTACTATATAATATACACAGTGTTATACCCAGTAACACATGGTCTGTTACTATATAATATACACAGTGTTATACCCAGTAACACATGGTCTGTTACTATATAATATACACAGTGTTATACCCAGTAACACATGGTCTGTTACTATATAATATACACAGTGTTATACCCAGTAACACATGGTCTGTTACTATATAATATACACAGTGTTATACCCAGTAACACATGGTCTGTTACTATATAATATACACAGTGTTATACCCAGTAACACATGGTCTGTTACTATATAATATACACAGTGTTATACCCAGTAACACATGGTCTGTTACTATATAATATACACAGTGTTATACCCAGTAACACATGGTCTGTTACTATATAATATACACAGTGTTATACCCAGTAACACATGGTCTGTTACTATATAATATACACAGTGTTATACCCAGTAACAGCATGGTCTGTTACTATATAATATACACAGTGTTATACCCAGTAACACATGGTCTGTTACTATATAATATACACAGTGTTATACCCAGTAACACATGGTCTGTTACTATATAATATACACAGTGTTATACCCAGTAACACATGGACTGTTACTATATAATATACACAGTGTTATACCCAGTAACACATGGTCTGTTACTATATAATATACACAGTGTTATACCCAGTAACACATGGTCTGTTACTATATAATATACACAGTGTTATACCCAGTAACACATGGTCTGTTACTATATAATATACACAGTGTTATACCCAGTAACACATGGACTGTTACTATATAATATACACAGTGTTATACCCAGTAACACATGGTCTGTTACTATATAATATACACAGTGTTATACCCAGTAACGCATGGTCTGTTACTATATAATATACACAGTGTTATACCCAGTAACACATGGTCTGTTACTATATAATATACACAGTGTTATACCCAGTAACACATGGTCTGTTACTATATAATATACACAGTGTTATACCCAGTAACACATGGTCTGTTACTATATAATATACACAGTGTTATACCCAGTAACACATGGTCTGTTACTATATAATATACACAGTGTTATACCCAGTAACACATGGTCTGTTACTATATAATATACACAGTGTTATACCCAGTAACACATGGTCTGTTACTATATAATATACACAGTGTTATACCCAGTAACACATGGACTGTTACTATATAATATACACAGTGTTATAGCCAGTAACGCATGGTCTGTTACTATATAATATACACAGTGTTATACCCAGTAACACATGGTCTGTTACTATATAATATACACAGTGTTATACCCAGTAACACATGGTCTGTTACTATATAATATACAGAGTGTTATACCCAGTAACACATGGTCTGTTACTATATAATATACACAGTGTTATACCCAGTAACACATGGTCTGTTACTATATAATATACACAGTGTTATACCCAGTAACACATGGACTGTTACTATATAATATACACAGTGTTATACCCAGTAACACATGGTCTGTTACTATATAATATACACAGTGTTATACCCAGTAACACATGGTCTGTTACTATATAATATACACAGTGTTATACCCAGTAACACATGGTCTGTTACTATATAATATACACAGTGTTATACCCAGTAACACATGGTCTGTTACTATATAATATACACAGTGTTATACCCAGTAACACATGGTCTGTTACTATATAATATACACAGTGTTATACCCAGTAACACATGGTCTGTTACTATATAATATACACAGTGTTATACCCAGTAACACATGGTCTGTTACTATATAATATACACAGTGTTATACCCAGTAACACATGGTCTGTTACTATATAATATACACAGTGTTATACCCAGTAACACATGGTCTGTTACTATATAATATACACAGTGTTATACCCAGTAACACATGGTCTGTTACTATATAATATACACAGTGTTATACCCAGTAACACATGGTCTGTTACTATATAATATACACAGTGTTATACCCAGTAACACATGGTCTGTTACTATATAATATACACAGTGTTATACCCAGTAACACATGGTCTGTTACTATATAATATACACAGTGTTATACCCAGTAACACATGGTCTGTTACTATATAATATACACAGTGTTATACCCAGTAACACATGGTCTGTTACTATATAATATACACAGTGTTATACCCAGTAACACATGGTCTGTTACTATATAATATACACAGTGTTATACCCAGTAACACATGGACTGTTACTATATAATATACACAGTGTTATACCCAGTAACACATGGTCTGTTACTATATAATATACACAGTGTTATACCCAGTAACACATGGTCTGTTACTATATAATATACACAGTGTTATACCCAGTAACACATGGTCTGTTACTATATAATATACACAGTGTTATACCCAGTAACACATGGTCTGTTACTATATAATATACACAGTGTTATACCCAGTAACACATGGTCTGTTACTATATAATATACACAGTGTTATACCCAGTAACACATGGTCTGTTACTATATAATATACACAGTGTTATACCCAGTAACACATGGACTGTTACTATATAATATACACAGTGTTATACCCAGTAACACATGGTCTGTTACTATATAATATACACAGTGTTATACCCAGTAACACATGGACTGTTACTATATAATATACACAGTGTTATACCCAGTAACACATGGTCTGTTACTATATAATATACACAGTGTTATACCCAGTAACACATGGTCTGTTACTATATAATATACACAGTGTTATACCCAGTAACACATGGTCTGTTACTATATAATATACACAGTGTTATACCCAGTAACACATGGTCTGTTACTATATAATATACACAGTGTTATACCCAGTAACACATGGTCTGTTACTATATAATATACACAGTGTTATACCCAGTAACACATGGTCTGTTACTATATAATATACACAGTGTTATACCCAGTAACACATGGTCTGTTACTATATAATATACACAGTGTTATACCCAGTAACACATGGACTGTTACTATATAATATACACAGTGTTATACCCAGTAACACATGGTCTGTTACTATATAATATACACAGTGTTATACCCAGTAACACATGGACTGTTACTATATAATATACACAGTGTTATACCCAGTAACGCATGGTCTGTTACTATATAATATACACAGTGTTATACCCAGTAACACATGGTCTGTTACTATATAATATACACAGTGTTATACCCAGTAACACATGGTCTGTTACTATATAATATACACAGTGTTATACCCAGTAACAAATGGTCTGTTACTATATAATATACACAGTGTTATACCCAGTAACGCATGGTCTGTTACTATATAATATACACAGTGTTATACCCATTAACGCATGGACTGTTACTATATAATATACCCAGTGTTATAACCAGTAACGCATGGTCTGTTACTATATAATATACACAGTGTTATAGCCAGTAAGGCATGGTCTGTTACTATATAATATACACAGTGTTATACCCAGTAACACATGGTCTGTTACTATATAATATACACAGTGTTATAGCCAGTAACGCATGGTCTGTTACTATATAATATACACAGTGTTATACCCAGTAACACATGGTCTGTTACTATATAATATACACAGTGTTATACCCAGTAACGCATGGTCTGTTACTATATAATATACACAGTGTTATACCCAGTAACACATGGACTGTTACTATATAATATACACAGTGTTATAACCAGTAACACATGGTCTGTTACTATATAATATACACAGTGTTATACCCAGTAACACATGGTCTGTTACGATATAATATACACTGTGTTATAACCAGTAACACATGGTCTGTTACTATATAATATACACAGTGTTATACCCAGTAACACATGGTCTGTTACTATATAATATACACAGTGTTATACCCAGTAACACATGGACTGTTACTATATAATATACACAGTGTTATACCCAGTAACACATGGTCTGTTACTATATAATATACACAGTGTTATACCCAGTAACACATGGTCTGTTACTATATAATATACACAGTGTTATACCCAGTAACACATGGTCTGTTACTATATAATATACACAGTGTTATACCCAGTAACACATGGTCTGTTACTATATAATATACACAGTGTTATACCCAGTAACACATGGTCTGTTACTATATAATATACACAGTGTTATACCCAGTAACACATGGACTGTTACTATATAATATACACAGTGTTATACCCAGTAACACATGGTCTGTTACTATATAATATACACAGTGTTATACCCAGTAACACATGGTCTGTTACTATATAATATACACAGTGTTATACCCAGTAACACATGGTCTGTTACTATATAATATACACAGTGTTATACCCAGTAACACATGGTCTGTTACTATATAATATACACAGTGTTATACCCAGTAACACATGGTCTGTTACTATATAATATACACAGTGTTATACCCAGTAACACATGGTCTGTTACTATATAATATACACAGTGTTATACCCAGTAACACATGGTCTGTTACTATATAATATACACAGTGTTATACCCAGTAACACATGGTCTGTTACTATATAATATACACAGTGTTATACCCAGTAACACATGGACTGTTACTATATAATATACACAGTGTTATACCCAGTAACACATGGTCTGTTACTATATAATATACACAGTGTTATACCCAGTAACACATGGTCTGTTACTATATAATATACACAGTGTTATACCCAGTAACACATGGTCTGTTACTATATAATATACACAGTGTTATACCCAGTAACACATGGTCTGTTACTATATAATATACACAGTGTTATACCCAGTAACACATGGACTGTTACTATATAATATACACAGTGTTATACCCAGTAGAACATGGACTGTTACTATATAATATACACAGTGTTATACCCAGTAACACATGGTCTGTTACTATATAATATACACAGTGTCATACCCAGTAACACATGGACTGTTACTATATAATATACACAGTGTTATAGCCAGTAACGCATGGTCTGTTACTATATAATATACACAGTGTTATGCCCAGTAACACATGGTCTGTTACTATATAATATACTCAGTGTTATACCCAGTAACACATGGCCTGTTACTATATAATATACACAGTGTTATACCCAGTAACACATGGTCTGTTACTATATAATATACACAGTGTTATACCCAGTAACACATGGACTGTTACTATATAATATACACAGTGTTATACCCAGTAACACATGGTCTGTTACTATATAATATACACAGTGTTATGCCCAGTAACACATGGTCTGTTACTATATAATATACACAGTGTTATACCCAGTAACACATGGACTGTTACTATATAATATACACAGTGTTATACCCAGTAACACATGGACTGTTACTATATAATATACACAGTGTTATACCCAGTAACACATGGTCTGTTACTATATAATATACACAGTGTTATACCCAGTAACACATGGACTGTTACTATATAATATACACAGTGTTATACCCAGTAACGCATGGTCTGTTACTATATAATATACACAGTGTTATACCCAGTAACACATGGTCTGTTACTATATAATATACACAGTGTTATACCCAGTAACACATGGTCTGTTACTATATAATATACACAGTGTTATACCCAGTAACACATGGTCTGTTACTATATAATATACACAGTGTTATACCCAGTAACACATGGAATGTTACTATATAATATACACAGTGTTATACCCAGTAACACATGGTCTGTTACTATATAATATACACAGTGTTATACCGAGTAACACATGGACTGTTACTATATAATATACACAGTGTTATACCCAGTAACACATGAAATGTTACTATATAATATACACAATGTTATACCCAGTAACACATGGTCTGTTACTATATAATATACACAGTGTTATACCCAGTAACACATGGTCTGTTACTATATAATATACACAGTGTTATACCCAGTAACACATGGTCTGTTACTATATAATATACACAGTGTTATACCCAGTAACACATGGTCTGTTACTATATAATATACACAGTGTTATACCCAGTAACACATGGACTGTTACTATATAATATACACAGTGTTATACCCAGTAACACATGGACTGTTACTATATAATATACACAGTGTTATACCCAGTAACACATGGTCTGTTACTATATAATATACACAGTGTTATACCCAGTAACACATGGTCTGTTACTATATAATATACACAGTGTTATACCCAGTAACGCATGGTCTGTTACTATATAATATACACAGTGTTATACCCAGTAACACATGGTCTGTTACTATATAATATACACAGTGTTATACCCAGTAACACATGGACTGTTACTATATAATATACACAGTGTTATACCCAGTAACACATGGACTGTTACTATATAATATACACAGTGTTATACCCAGTAACACATGGACTGTTACTATATAATATACACAGTGTTATACCCAGTAACACATGGACTGTTACTATATAATATACACAGTGTTATACCCAGTAACACATGGTCTGTTACTATATAATATACACAGTGTTATACCCAGTAACACATGGACTGTTACTATATAATATACACAGTGTTATACCCAGTAACACATGGTCTGTTACTATATAATATACACAGTGTTATACCCAGTAACGCATGGTCTGTTACTATATAATATACACAGTGTTATACCCAGTAACACATGGTCTGTTACTATATAATATACACAGTGTTATACCCAGTAACACATGGTCTGTTACTATATAATATACACAGTGTTATACCCAGTAACACATGGTCTGTTACTATATAATATACACAGTGTTATACCCAGTAACACATGGTCTGTTACTATATAATATACACAGTGTTATACCCAGTAACACATGGTCTGTTACTATATAATATACACAGTGTTATACCCAGTAACACATGGTCTGTTACTATATAATATACACAGTGTTATACCCAGTAACACATGGTCTGTTACTATATAATATACACAGTGTTATACCCAGTAACACATGGACTGTTACTATATAATATACACAGTGTTATACCCAGTAACACATGGTCTGTTACTATATAATATACACAGTGTTATACCCAGTAACACATGGTCTGTTACTATATAATATACACAGTGTTATACCCAGTAACACATGGTCTGTTACTATATAATATACACAGTGTTATACCCAGTAACACATGGTCTGTTACTATATAATATACACAGTGTTATACCCAGTAACACATGGTCTGTTACTATATAATATACACAGTGTTATACCCAGTAACACATGGTCTGTTACTATATAATATACACAGTGTTATACCCAGTAACACATGGTCTGTTACTATATAATATACACAGTGTTATACCCAGTAACACATGGTCTGTTACTATATAATATACACAGTGTTATACCCAGTAACACATGGTCTGTTACTATATAATATACACAGTGTTATACCCAGTAACACATGGACTGTTACTATATAATATACACAGTGTTATACCCAGTAACACATGGTCTGTTACTATATAATATACACAGTGTTATACCCAGTAACACATGGTCTGTTACTATATAATATACACAGTGTTATACCCAGTAACACATGGTCTGTTACTATATAATATACACAGTGTTATACCCAGTAACACATGGTCTGTTACTATATAATATACACAGTGTTATACCCAGTAACACATGGTCTGTTACTATATAATATACACAGTGTTATACCCAGTAACACATGGTCTGTTACTATATAATATACACAGTGTTATACCCAGTAACACATGGTCTGTTACTATATAATATACACAGTGTTATACCCAGTAACACATGGTCTGTTACTATATAATATACACAGTGTTATACCCAGTAACACATGGACTGTTACTATATAATATACACAGTGTTATACCCAGTAACACATGGTCTGTTACTATATAATATACACAGTGTTATACCCAGTAACACATGGTCTGTTACTATATAATATACACAGTGTTATACCCAGTAACACATGGTCTGTTACTATATAATATACACAGTGTTATACCCAGTAACACATGGTCTGTTACTATATAATATACACAGTGTTATACCCAGTAACACATGGACTGTTACTATATAATATACACAGTGTTATACCCAGTAACACATGGTCTGTTACTATATAATATACACAGTGTTATACCCAGTAACACATGGTCTGTTACTATATAATATACACAGTGTTATACCCAGTAACACATGGTCTGTTACTATATAATATACACAGTGTTATACCCAGTAACACATGGTCTGTTACTATATAATATACACAGTGTTATACCCAGTAACACATGGTCTGTTACTATATAATATACACAGTGTTATACCCAGTAACACATGGTCTGTTACTATATAATATACACAGTGTTATACCCAGTAACACATGGTCTGTTACTATATAATATACACAGTGTTATACCCAGTAACACATGGTCTGTTACTATATAATATACACAGTGTTATACCCAGTAACACATGGTCTGTTACTATATAATATACACAGTGTTATACCCAGTAACACATGGTCTGTTACTATATAATATACACAGTGTTATACCCAGTAACACATGGTCTGTTACTATATAATATACACAGTGTTATACCCAGTAACACATGGTCTGTTACTATATAATATACACAGTGTTATACCCAGTAACACATGGTCTGTTACTATATAATATACACAGTGTTATACCCAGTAACACATGGACTGTTACTATATAATATACACAGTGTTATACCCAGTAACACATGGTCTGTTACTATATAATATACACAGTGTTATACCCAGTAACACATGGTCTGTTACTATATAATATACACAGTGTTATACCCAGTAACACATGGTCTGTTACTATATAATATACACAGTGTTATACCCAGTAACACATGGTCTGTTACTATATAATATACACAGTGTTATACCCAGTAACACATGGACTGTTACTATATAATATACACAGTGTTATACCCAGTAACACATGGACTGTTACTATATAATATACACAGTGTTATACCCAGTAACACATGGTCTGTTACTATATAATATACACAGTGTTATACCCAGTAACACATGGTCTGTTACTATATAATATACACAGTGTTATACCCAGTAACACATGGTCTGTTACTATATAATATACACAGTGTTATACCCAGTAACACATGGTCTGTTACTATATAATATACACAGTGTTATACCCAGTAACACATGGTCTGTTACTATATAATATACACAGTGTTATACCCAGTAACACATGGTCTGTTACTATATAATATACACAGTGTTATACCCAGTAACACATGGACTGTTACTATATAATATACACAGTGTTATACCCAGTAACACATGGTCTGTTACTATATAATATACACAGTGTTATACCCAGTAACACATGGTCTGTTACTATATAATATACACAGTGTTATACCCAGTAACACATGGTCTGTTACTATATAATATACACAGTGTTATACCCAGTAACACATGGTCTGTTACTATATAATATACACAGTGTTATACCCAGTAACACATGGTCTGTTACTATATAATATACACAGTGTTATACCCAGTAACACATGGTCTGTTACTATATAATATACACAGTGTTATACCCAGTAACACATGGTCTGTTACTATATAATATACACAGTGTTATACCCAGTAACACATGGTCTGTTACTATATAATATACACAGTGTTATACCCAGTAACACATGGTCTGTTACTATATAATATACACAGTGTTATACCCAGTAACACATGGTCTGTTACTATATAATATACACAGTGTTATACCCAGTAACACATGGTCTGTTACTATATAATATACACAGTGTTATACCCAGTAACACATGGTCTGTTACTATATAATATACACAGTGTTATACCCAGTAACACATGGTCTGTTACTATATAATATACACAGTGTTATACCCAGTAACACATGGTCTGTTACTATATAATATACACAGTGTTATACCCAGTAACAGCATGGTCTGTTACTATATAATATACACAGTGTTATACCCAGTAACACATGGTCTGTTACTATATAATATACACAGTGTTATACCCAGTAACACATGGTCTGTTACTATATAATATACACAGTGTTATACCCAGTAACACATGGTCTGTTACTATATAATATACACAGTGTTATACCCAGTAACACATGGACTGTTACTATATAATATACACAGTGTTATACCCAGTAACACATGGTCTGTTACTATATAATATACACAGTGTTATACCCAGTAACACATGGTCTGTTACTATATAATATACACAGTGTTATACCCAGTAACAGCATGGTCTGTTACTATATAATATACACAGTGTTATACCCAGTAACACATGGTCTGTTACTATATAATATACACAGTGTTATACCCAGTAACACATGGTCTGTTACTATATAATATACACAGTGTTATACCCAGTAACACATGGTCTGTTACTATATAATATACACAGTGTTATACCCAGTAACACATGGTCTGTTACTATATAATATACACAGTGTTATACCCAGTAACACATGGTCTGTTACTATATAATATACACAGTGTTATACCCAGTAACACATGGTCTGTTACTATATAATATACACAGTGTTATACCCAGTAACACATGGTCTGTTACTATATAATATACACAGTGTTATACCCAGTAACACATGGTCTGTTACTATATAATATACACAGTGTTATACCCAGTAACACATGGTCTGTTACTATATAATATACTCAGTGTTATACCCAGTAACACATGGTCTGTTACTATATAATATACACATTTTTATATCCAGTAACACATGGACTGTTACTATATAATATACACAGTGTTATACCCAGTAACACATGGTCTGTTACTATATAATATACACAGTGGTATAACCAGTAACACATGGACTGTTACTATATAATATACACAGTGTTATACCTAGTAACACATGGTCTGTTACTATATAATATACACAGTGTTATAGCCAGTAACGCATGGTCTGTTACTATATAATATACACAGTGTTATTCCCAGTAACACATGGTCTGTTACTATATAATATACACAGTGTTATACCCAGTAACACATGGTCTGTTACTATATAATATACACAGTGTTATACCCAGTAACACATGGTCTGTTACTATATAATATACACAGTGTTATACCCAGTAACACATGGTCTGTTACTATATAATATACACAGTGTTATACCCAGTAACACATGGTCTGTTACTATATAATATACACAGTGTTATACCCAGTAACACATGGTCTGTTACTATATAATATACACAGTGTTATAGCCAGTAACGCATGGTCTGTTACTATATAATATACACAGTGTTATACCCAGTAACACATGGACTGTTACTATATAATATACACAGTGTTATACCCAGTAACACATGGTCTGTTACTATATAATATACACAGTGTTATACCCAGTAACACATGGACTGTTACTATATAATATACACAGTGTTATGCCGGGTAACACATGGTCTGTTACTATATAATATACACAGTGTTATAGCCAGTAACGCATGGTCTGTTACTATATAATATACACAGTGTTATACCCAGTAACACATGGTCTGTTACTATATAATATACACAGTGTTATACCCAGTAACACATGGTCTGTTACTATATAATATACACAGTGTTATGCCGGGTAACACATGGTCTGTTACTATATAATATACACAGTGTTATACCCAGTAACGCATGGTCTGTTACTATATAATATACACAGTGTTATACCCAGTAACACACGATCTTTTACTATATAATATACACAGTGTTATACCCAGTAACAAATGGTCTGTTACTATATAATATACACAGTGTTATACCCAGTAACCCATGGCCTGTTACTATATAATATACACAGTGTTATACCCAGTAACACATGGTCTGTTACTATATAATATACAGTGTTATACCCAGTAACTGTATGGTCTGTTACTATATAATATACACAGTGTTATACCCAGTAACACATGGTCTGTTACTATATAATATGCACAGTGTTATACCCAGTAACACATGGTCTGTTACTATATAATATACACAGTGTTATACCCAGTAACACATGGTCTGTTACTATATAATATACACAGTGTTATACCCAGTAACGCATGGTCTGTTACTATATAATATACACAGTGTTATACCCAGTAACACATGGTCTGTTACTATATAATATGCACAGTGTTATACCCAGTAACACATGGTCTGTTACTATATAATATACACAGCGGTATACCCAGTAACACATGGTCTGTTACTATATAATATACACAGCGTTATACCCAGTAACGCATGGTCTGTTACTATATAATATACACAGTGTTATACCCAGTAACACATGGTCTGTTACTATATAATATACACAGTGTTATACCCAGTAACACATGGTCTGTTACTATATAATATACACAGCGTTATACCCAGTAACACATGGTCTGTTACTATATAATATACACAGTGTTATACCCAGTAACACATGGACTGTTACTATATAATATACACAGTGTTATACCCAGTAACACATGGTCTGTTACTATATAATATACACAGTGTTATACCCAGTAACACATGGTCTGTTACTATATAATATACACAGTGTTATACCCAGTAACACATGGACTGTTACTATATAATATACACAGTGTTATACCCAGTAACACATGGTCTGTTACTATATAATATACACAGTGTTATACCCAGTAACACATGGTCTGTTACTATATAATATACACAGTGTTATACCCAGTAACACATGGTCTGTTACTATATAATATACACAGTGTTATACCCAGTAACACATGGTCTGTTACTATATAATATACACAGTGTTATACCCAGTAACACATGGTCTGTTACTATATAATATACACAGTGTTATACCCAGTAACACATGGACTGTTACTATATAATATGCAAAGTGTTATACCCAGTAACACATGGTCTGATACTATATAATATACACAGTGTTATACCCAGTAACACATGGTCTGTTACTATATAATATACACAGTGTTATACCCAGTAACACATGGTCTGTTACTATATAATATACACAGTGTTATACCCAGTAACACATGGTCTGTTACTATATAATATACACAGTGTTATACCCAGTAACACATGGTCTGTTACTATATAATATACACAGTGTTATACCCAGTAACACATGGTCTGTTACTATATAATATACACAGTGTTATACCCAGTAACACATGGACTGTTACTATATAATATACACAGTGTTATAACCAGTAACACATGGACTGTTACTATATAATATACACAGTGTTATACCCAGTAACACATGGTCTGTTACTATATAATATACACAGTGTTATACCCAGTAACACATGGTCTGTTACTATATAATATACACAGTGTTATACCCAGTAACACATGGTCTGTTACTATATAATATACACAGTGTTATACCCAGTAACACATGGTCTGTTACTATATAATATACACAGTGTTATACCCAGTAACACATGGTCTGTTACTATATAATATACACAGTGTTATACCCAGTAACACATGGTCTGTTACTATATAATATACACAGTGTTATACCCAGTAACACATGGTCTCTTACTATATTATATACACAGTTTTATACCCAGTAACACATGGTCTGTTACTATATTATATACACAGTTTTATACCCAGTAACACATGGTCTGTTACTATATAATATACAGAGTGTTATACCCAGTAACGCATGGTCTGTACAATATAATATACACAGTGTTATACCCAGTAACACATGGTCTGTTACTATATAATATACACAGTGTTATACCCAGTGAAGCATGGTCTGTTACTATATAATATACACAGTGTTATACCCAGTAACGCATGGTCTGTTACTATATAATATACACAGTGTTATACCCAGTAACGCATGGTCTGTTACTATATAATATACACAGTGTTATACCCAGTAACACATGGTCTGTTACTATATAATATACACAGTGTTATACCCAGTAACACATGGTCTGTTACTATATAATATACACAGTGTCATACCCAGTAACACATGGACTGTTACTATATAATATACACAGTGTTATAGCCAGTAACGCATGGTCTGTTACTATATAATATACACAGTGTTATACCCAGTAACACATGGTCTGTTACTATATAATATACACAGTGTTATACCCAGTAACACATGGTCTGTTACTATATAATATACACAGTGTTATACCCAGTAACACATGGTCTGTTACTATATAATATACACAGTGTTATACCCAGTAACACATGGTCTGTTACTATATAATATACACAGTGTTATACCCAGTAACACATGGTCTGTTACTATATAATATACACAGTGTTATACCCAGTAACACATGGACTGTTACTATATAATATACACAGTGTTATACCCAGTAACGCATGGTCTGTTACTATATAATATACACAGTGTTATACCCAGTAACACATGGTCTGTTACTATATAATATACACAGTGTTATACCCAGTAACACATGGTCTGTTACTATATAATATACACAGTGTTATACCCAGTAACGCATGGTCTGTTACTATATAATATACACAGTGTTATACCCAGTAACACATGGTCTGTTACTATATAATATACACAGTGTTATACCCAGTAACACATGGTCTGTTACTATATAATATACACAGTGTTATACCCAGTAACACATGGTCTGTTACTATATAATATACACAGTGTTATACCCAGTAACACATGGTCTGTTACTGTATAATATACACAGTGTTATACCCAGTAAAGCATGGTCTGTTACTATATAATATACACAGTGTTATACCCAGTAACGCATGGTCTGTTACTATATAATATACACAGTGTTATACCCAGTAACACATGGTCTGTTACTATATAATATACACAGTATTATACCCAGTAACACATGGACTGTTACTATATAATATACACAGTGTTATAACCAGTAACGCATGGTCTGTTACTAAATAATATACAGTGTTATACCGAGTAACACATTGTCTGTTACTATATAATATACACAGCGTTATACCCAGTAACACATGGTCTGTTACTGTTTAATATACACAGTGTTATACCCAGTAACACATGGTCTGTTACTATATAATATACACAGTGTTATACCCAGTAACACATGGTCTGTTACTATATAATATACACAGTGTTATACCCAGTAACACATGGTCTGTTACTATATAATATACACAGTGTTATACCCAGTAACACATGGTCTGTTACTATATAATATACACAGTGTTATACCCAGTAACACATGGTCTGTTACTATATAATATACACAGTGTTATACCCAGTAACACATGGTCTGTTACTATATAATATACACAGTGTTATACCCAGTAACACATGGTCTGTTACTATATAATATACACAGCGTCATACCCAGTAACACATGGTCTGTTACTATATAATATACACAGTGTTATACCCAGTAACACATGGACTGTTACTATATAATATACACAGTGTTATACCCAGCAACGCATGGTCTGTTACTATATAATATACACAGTGTTATACCCAGTAACACATGGTCTGTTACTATATAATATACACTTTGTTATACCCAGTAACACATGGTCTGTTACTATATAATATACATAGTGTTATAGCCAGTAACACATGGTCTGTTACTATATAATATACACAGCATTATACCCAGTAACGCATGGTCTGTTACTATATAATATACACAGTGTTATACCCTGTAACACATGGTCTGTTACTATGCAATATACACAGTGTTATACCCAGTAACACATGGTCTGTTACTATATAATATACACAGTGTTATAGCCAGTAACACATGGTCTGTTACTATATAATATACACATTTTTATATCCAGTAACACATGGACTGTTACTATATAATATACACAGTGGTATAACCAGTAACACATGGTCTGTTACTTTATAATATACACAGTGTTATACCCAGTAACACATGGCCTGTTACTATATAATATACACATTGTTATATCCAGTAACACATGGACTGTTACTATATAATATACACAGTGTTATACCCAGTAACACATGGACTGCTATTATATAATATACACAGTGTTATACCCAGTAACACATGGTCTGTTAGTATATAATATACACAGTGTTATATCCAGTAACACATGGCCTGTTTCTATACAATATACACAGTGTTATACCCAGTAACACATGGTCTGTTACTGTTTAATATACACAGTGTTATACCCAGTAACGCATGGTCTTTGGCATATAATATACACAGTGTTATACCCAGTAACACATGGACTGTTACTATATAATATACACAGGGTTATAGCCAGTAACAGATGGACTGTTAGTATATATTATACACAGCGTTATACCCAGTAACACATGGTCTGTTACTATATAATATACAAAGTGTTATACCCAGTAACACATGGTCTGTTACTATATAATATACTGTTTTACCCAGTAACGCATGGTCTGTTAGTATACAATATACACAGTGTTATACCCTGTAACACATGGTCTGTTAGTATATAATATACACAGTGTTATACCCAGGAACGCATGGTTTGTTACTATATAATATACACTGCGTCATACCCAGTAACACATGGTATGTTACTAAATAATATGTGCAGCATTATACCCAGTAACGCATGGTCTGTTACTATATAATATACACAGTGTTCTACCCAGTAACGCATTGACTGTTACTATATAATAAACAGTGTTATACCAAGTAACGCATGGTCTGTTACTATATAATATACACAGTGTTATACCAAGTAACGCATGGTCTGTTACTATATAATATTGACAGTGTTATACCCAGTAACGCATGGTCTTTTACTAGATAATATACAGTGTTATACCCAGTAACGCATGGTCTGTTACTATATAATATACAGTGTTATACCCAGTAACACATGGTCTGTTACAATATAATATACACAGTGTTATACCCAGTAACGCATGGTCTGTTACTATATAATATACACAGTGTTATACCCAGTAACGCATGGTCTTTAGTATATAATATACACAGTGTTATACCCAGTAACACATGGTCTGTTACTATATAATATACACAGTGTTATACCCAGTAACACATGGTCTGTTACTATATAATATACACAGTGTTATACCCAGTAACACATGGTCTGTTACTATATAATATACAGTGTTATACCCAGTAACGCATGGTCTGTTACTATATAATATACACAGTGTTATACCCAGTAACACATGGCCTGTTACTATATAATATACACAGTGTTATACCCAGTAACACATGGTCTGTTACTATATAATATACACAGTGTTATACCCAGTAACACATGGTCTGTTACTATATAATATACACAGTGTTATACCCAGTAACGCATGGTCTGTTACTATATAATATACACAGTGTTATACCCAGTAACACATGGTCTGTTACTATATAATATGCACAGTGTTATACCCAGTAACACATGGTCTGTTACTATATAATATACACAGTGTTATACCCAGCAACACATGGTCTGTTACTATATAATATACACAGTGTTATACCTCGTAACGCATGGTCTGTTACGATATAATATACACAGTGTTATACCCAGTAACGCATGGACTTTAGTATATAATATACACAGTGTTATACCCAGTAACACATGGTCTGTTACTATATAATATACACAGTGTTATACCCAGTAACACATGGTCTGTTACTATATAATATACACAGTGTTATACCCAGTAACACATGGTCTGTTACTATATAATATACACAGCATTATACCCAGTAACACATGGTCTGTTACCATATAATATTCACAGCATTATGCCCAGTAACACATGGTCTGTTACCATATAATATTCACAGCATTATGCCCAGTAACACATGGTCTGTTACTATATAATATACACAGTGTTATACCCAGTAACACATGGACTGTTACTATATAATATACACAGTGTTATACCCAGTAACACATGGACTGTTACTATATAATATACACAGTGTTATACCCAGTAACACATGGTCTGTTACTATATAATATACACATATTATAACCAGTAACACATGGTCTGTTACTATATAAATACACAGTGTTATACCCAGCAACGCATGGTCTGTTACTATATAATATACACAGTGTTATACCCAGTAACACATGGTCTGTTACTATATAATATACACTTTGTTATACCCAGTAACACATGGTCTGTTACTATATAATATACACAGCATTATACCCAGTAACACATGGTCTGTTACTATATAATATACACAGTGTTATACCCTTTAACACATGGTCTGTTACTATATAATATACACAGTGTTATACCCAGTAACACATGGTCTGTTACTATATAATATACACAGTGTTATTCCCAGTAACACATGGTCTGTTACTATATAATATACACAGTGTTATACCCAGTATTGCATGGTCTGTTACTATATCATATACACAGTGTTATACCCAGTAACGCATGGTCTGTTACTATATAATATACACAGTGTTATAGCCAGTAACTCATGGTCTGTTACTATATAATATACACAGTGTTATACGCAGTAACACATGGTGTGTTACTATATAATATACAGTGTTATACCCAGTAACACATGGTCTGTTACTATATAATATACACAGTGTTATACCCAGTAACACATGGTCTGTTACTATATAATATACACAGTGTTATACCCAGTAACGCATGGTCTGTTACGATATAATATACACAGTGTTATACCCAGTAACGCATGGTCTGTTACTATATAATATACACAGTGTTATACCCAGTAACACATGGTCTGTTACTATATAATATACACAGTGTTATACCCAGTAACACATGGTCTGTTACTATATAATATACACAGCATTATACCCAGTAACACATGGTCTGTTACTATAAAATATACAGTGTTATACCCAGTAACACATGGTTTGTTACTATATAATATGTGGAGCATTACACCCAGTAACACATGGACTGTTACTATATAATATGCAAAGTGTTATACCCAGTAACACATGGTCTGTTACTATATAATATACACAGTGTTATACCCAGTAACGCATGGTCTGTTACTATATAATATACACAGTGTTATACCCAGTAACACATGGACTGTTACTATATAATATACACAGTGTTATACCCAGTAACACATGGTCTGTTACTATATAATATACACAGTGTTATACCCAGTAACGCATGGTCTGTTACTATATAATATACACAGTGTTATACCCAGTAACACATGGTCTGTTACTATATAATATACACATTGTTATACCCAGTAACACATGGTCTGTTACTATATAATATACACAGCGTCATACCCAGTAACACAAGGTCTGTTACTATATAATATACACAGCGTTATACCCAGTAACACATGGTCTGTTACTATATAATATACACAGTGTTATACCCAGTAACACATGGTCTGTTACTATATAATATACACAGTGTTATACCCAGTAACACATGGTCTGTTACTATATAATATACACAGTGTTATAGCCAGTAACGCATGGTCTGTTACTATATAATATACACAGTGTTATGCCCAGTAACACATGGTCTGTTACTATATAATATACACAGTGTTATAGCCAGTAACACATGGTCTGTTACTATATAATATACACAGTGTTATACGCAGTAACACATGGTCTTTTACTATATAATATATTCAGTGTTATAGCCAGTAACACATGGTCTGTTACTATGTAATATACAAAGCATGATACCCAGTAACGCATGGTCTGTTACTATATAATATACACAGCGTCATACCCAGTAACACATGGTCTGTTACTATATAATATACACAGTGTTATACCCAGTAACGCATGGTCTGTTACTATATAATATACACAGTGTTATACCCAGTAACACATGGTCTGTTACTATATAATATACACAGTGTTATACCCAGTAACGCATGGTCTGTTACTATATAATATACACAGTGTTATACCCAGTAACGCATGGTCTGTTACTATATAATATATACAGTGTTATATCCAGTAACACATGGTCTGTTACTATATAATATAAACGGTGTTATACCCAGAACCGCATGGTCTGTTACTATATAATATACAAAGTTTTATACCCAGTAACACATGGTCTGTTACTATATTATACACACAGTTTTATACCCAGTAACACATGGTCTGTTACCATATAATATACACAGTGTTATACCCAGTAACACATGGTATGTTACTATATAATATGCACAGTGTTATACCCAGTAACACATGGTCTGTTACTATATAATATACACAGTGTTATACCCAGTAACACATGGTCTGTTACTATATAATATACACAGTGTTATACCCAGTAACGCATGGTCTGTTACTATATAATATACACAGTGTTATACCCAGTAACGCATGGACTTTAGTATATAATATACACAGTGTTATACCCAGTAACACATGGTCTGTTACTATATAATATACACAGTGTTATACCCAGTAACACATGGTCTGTTACTATATAATATACACAGTGTTATACCCAGTAACACATGGTCTGTTACTATATAATATACACAGCATTATACCCAGTAACACATGGTCTGTTACCATATAATATTCACAGCATTATACCCAGTAACACATGGTCTGTTACCATATAATATTCACAGCATTATACCCAGTAACACATGGTCTGTTACTATATAATATACACAGTGTTATACCCAGTAACACATGGACTGTTACTATATAATATACACAGTGTTATACCCAGTAACACATGGACTGTTACTATATAATATACACAGTGTTATACCCAGTAACACATGGTCTGTTACTATATAATATACACATATTATAACCAGTAACACATGGTCTGTTACTATATAAATACACAGTGTTATACCCAGCAACGCATGGTCTGTTACTATATAATATACACAGTGTTATACCCAGTAACACATGGGCTGTTACTATATAATATACACTTTGTTATACCCAGTAACACATGGTCTGTTACTATATAATATACACAGCATTATACCCAGTAACGCATGGTCTGTTACTATATAATATACACAGTGTTATACCCTGTAACACATGGTCTGTTACTATATAATATACACAGTGTTATACCCAGTAACACATGATCTGTTACTATATAATATACACAGTGTTATAGCCAGTAACACATGGTCTGTTACTATATAATATACACAGTGTTATACCCAGTAACACATGGTCTGTTACTATATCATATACACAGTGTTATACCCAGTAACACATGGTCTGTTACTATATAATATACACAGTGTTATAGCCAGTAACACATGGTCTGTTACTATATAATATACACAGTGTTTTACGCAGTAACACATGGTGTGTTAGTATATAATATACAGTGTTATACCCAGTAACACATGGTCTGTTGCTATATAATATACACAGTGTTATACCCAGTAACACATGGTCTGTTACTATATAATATACACAGTGTTATACCCAGTAACGCATGGTCTGTTACGATATAATATACACAGTGTTATACCCAGTAACGCATGGTCTTTAGTATATAATATACACAGTGTTATACCCAGTAACACATGGTCTGTTACTATATAATATACACAGTGTTATACCCAGTAACACATGGTCTGTTACTATATAATATACACAGCATTATACCCAGTAACACATGGTCTGTTACCATATAATATTCACAGCAGTATACCCAGTAACACATGGGTTGTTACTATATAATATACACAGTGTTATACCCAGTAACACATTGACTGTTACTATATAATATACACAGTGTTATACCCAGTAACACATGGACTGTAACTATATAATATACACAGTGTTATACCCAGTAACGCATGGTCTGTTACTATATAATATACACAGTGTTCTACCCAGTAACACATGGACTGTTACTATATAATATACACAGTGTTATACCCAGTAACACATGGTCTGTTACTATATAATATACACAGTGTTATACCCAGTAACGCATGGTCTGTTACTATATAATATACACAGTGTTATACCCAGTAACACATGGTCTGTTACTATATAATATACACAGTGTTATACCCAGTAACACATGGTCTGTTACTATATAATATACACAGTGTTATACCCAGTAACGCATGGTCTGTTACCATATAATATACACAGCGTTATACCCAGTAACACATGGTCTGTTACTATATAATATACACAGTGTTATACCCAGTAACACATGGTCTGTTACTATATAATATACACATATTATACCCAGTAGCACATGGTCTGTTACTATATAAATACACATTGTTATTCCCAGTAACGCATGGTCTGTTACTATATAATATACACAGTGTTATAGTAATAACACATGGTCTGTTACTATATAATATACACAGTGTTATAGCCAATAACACATGGTCTGTTACTATATAATATACACAGTGTTATACCCAGTAACACATGGTCTTTTACTATATAATATATTCAGTGTTATAGCCAGTAACACATGGTCTGTTACTATGTAATATACACAGCATGATACCCAGTAACGCATGGTCTGTTACTATATAATATACACAGCGTTATACCCAGTAACACATGGTCTGTTACTATATAATATACACAGTGTTATACCCAGTAACGCATGGTCTGTTACTATATAATATACACAGTGTTATACCCAGTAACACATGGTCTGTTACTATATAATATACACAGTGTTATACCCAGTAACGCATGGTCTGTTACTATATAAATACACAGTGTTATACCCAGTAACGCATGGTCTGTTACTATATAATATACACAGTGTTATACCCAGTAACACATGGTCTGTTACTATATAATATACACAGTGTTATACCCAGTAACGCATGGTCTGTTACTATATAATGTATACAGTGTTATATCCAGTAACGCATTGACTGTTACTATATAATATACACATCGTCATACCCAGTAACACATGGTCTGTTACCAAATAATATACACAGTGTTATACCCAGTAACACATGGTCTGCTACTATATAATATACAGTGTTATACCCAGTAACACATGGTCTGTTACTATATAATATGTGGAGCATTATACCCTGTAACACATGGTCTGTTACTATATAATATACAGTGTTATATCCAGTAACACATGGTCTGTCACTATATAATATACACAGTGTTATACCCAGTAACACATGGTCTGTTACTATATAATATACACAGTGTTATACCCAGTAACACATGGTCTGTTACTATATAATATACACAGTGTTATACCCAGTAACACATGGTCTGTTACTATATAATATACACAGTGTTATACCCAGTAGCACATGGTCTGTTACTATATAATATACACAGTGTTATACCCAGTAACGCATGGTCTGTTACTATATAATATACACAGTGTTATAGCCAGTAACACATGGTCTGTTACTATATAATATACACAGTGTTATAGCCAGTAACACATGGTCTGTTACTATATAATATACACAGTGTTATACCCAGTAACACATGGTCTTTTACTATACAATATACACAGTGTTATGGCCAGTAACACATGGTCTGTTACTATGTAATATACACAGCATTATACCCAGTAACGCATGGTCTGTTACTATATAATATACACAGCGTCATACCCAGTATCACATGGTCTGTTACTATATAATATACACAGTGTTATACCCAGTAACACATGGTCTGTTACTATATAATATACACAGTGTTATACCCAGTAACACATGGTCTGTTACTATATAAATACACAGTTTTATACCCAGTAACGCATGGTCTGTTACTATATAAATACACAATGTTATACCCAGTAACGCATGGTCTGTTACTATATAATATACACAGTGTTATACCCAGTAACACATGGTCTGTTACTATATAATATACACTTTGTTATACCCAGTAACACATGGTCTGTTACTATATAATATACACAGTGTTATAGCCAGTAACACATGGTCTGTTACTATATAATATACACAGCATTATACCCAGTAACGCATGGTCTGTTACCATATAATATACACAGCGTCATACCCAGTAACACATGGTCTGTTACTATATAATATACACAGTGTTATACCCAGTAACACATGGTCTGTTACTATATAATATACACATATTATACCCAGTAGCACATGGTCTGTTACTATATAAATACACAGTGTTATTCCCAGTAACGCATGGTCTGTTACTATATAATATACACAGCGTCATACCCAGTAACACATGGTCTGTTGCTATATAATATACACAGTGTTATACCCAGTAACACGTGGTCTGTTACTATATAATATACACATATTATACCCAGTAACACATGGTCTGTTACTATATAAATACACAGTTTTATACCCAGTAACGCATGGTCTGTTACTATATAAATACAGTGTTATACCCAGTAACGCATGGTCTGTTACTATATAATATACACAGTGTTATATCCAGTAACACATGGTCTGTTACTATATAATATACACAGTGTTATACCCAGTAACACATGGTCTGTTACTATATAATATACACAGTGTTATATCCAGTAACACATGGTCTGTCACTATATAATATACACAGCATTATACCCAGTAACACATGGTCTGTTACCATATACTATACACAGTGTTATAGCCAGTAACGCATGGTCTGTTACTATATAATATACACAGTGTTATACCCAGTAACACATGGTCTGTTACTATATAATATGTGGAGCATTATACCCAGTAACACATGGTCTGTTACTATATAATATACAGTGTTATATCCAGTAACACATGGTCTGTCACTATATAATATACACAGTGTTATACCCAGTAACACATGGTCTGCTACTATATAATATACACAGTGTTATACCCAGTAACACATGGTCTGTCACTATATAATATACACAGTGTTATACCCAGTAACACATGGTCTGTTACTCTATAATATACACAGTGTTATACCCAGTAACCCATGGTCTGTTACTATATAATATACACAGTGTTATAACCATTAACACATGGTCTGTTACTATATAATATACACAGTGTTATACCCAGTAACACATGGTCTGTTACTATATACTATACACAGTGTTATAACCAGTAACACATGGTCTATTACTATATAATATACACAGTGTTATACCCAGTAACACATGGACTGTTACTATATAATATACACAGCGTTATACCCAGTAAAGCATGGTTTGTTACTATATAACACATGCAGCATTATTACCCTGTTAGATAGGAGTAAATTCCCCTCTTCTCTAGATGGAAGTTAATTTATTGGAACCAATAGGGAGTTCCCCTAACATTGTCCCTGACCGGACCAGGCATTGAAGATTAAATTCGAGCTTCTACAATGTCCAGCACAGCTCCTGCTGAAAGTCAGACAGAGTTTGAGGATAAAATAAAAAATATTTTGCTATATGTGTCAATAAATTCTACTTTTAGAACTGGCACTGGATGAGGATTTAGTTTTATATCAGGACCCAGAGGGTTGTTTGGTGAAAGTCTGTGTCTGTCTCCAATGTTGCACTGGACAATACTCCCCTCATGTGGCTGCTCTGAGGAAATGCAGAGCCGACCATCCAAGTTTGAAATGGTGAAGCTGCTAAATGGCTGGGCTGATGATGTTGAATCTGGCTTCCCTTCAACTATTCCTGTCTATACCAAGAAATAAATCACCAATTAATCCAGCTGATATACCTTTTCCAATTCAGTTCCAATAACTCCTTGGCAGAGCATCAGTGCCTGGTGTCTGATGTGGTAACACACCAGGGTGCTTTTAGTTGGAATCAGTTTACAAGGGACGGATGCAATGAGCATTTCTGGGGAGAGTTTTGATCCATTTCTTAGGCAGGAAGTAATAGAGGGATAAGGGGAAGAGAGGAAGAGGCAAACAGAGTCGGAGGAGGCTTGTGTAGAATATGAACACCAGCAGAGAACAGCCGGGCCACAAGCCCATTTCTGTGCTAAAGATTTTACCTTTTGTGATTTTTGGTTTATGAGCATTGCTGATTTTAATCGCTCCACCATTGGCAGCCATGCCTTCAGCTGCCAAAGACCCACGCTCTGGAATTCCCTCCCTAAACCGTATCACAGAATTGTTACAGTACAGAAGGAGGCCATTCAGCCCATTGTGTCTACACTAGCTCACCGAATGAGCAATTCACTCAGTGCCATTCTCCTGTCTTCTCCCCGTAACCCTGCACATTCTTCCTTTTCAGATAAGTCTAATTCCCTTTTGAATCCTTGATTGAATCTGTCTCCACCACACTCTCAGGCAGTGCTTTCCAGACCCGAACCACTCGCTGTGTGAAGAAGATTTAGCTTTTGCTTTTTTTACCAATTATTTTAAATCTGTGCCCTCTCATTTCTAATTCTTCCAACATTAGGAACAATATTCTGATCTACTCTGTCCAGACCCCTCGTGATTTTGAATATCTCTATCAAATCTCCTCTCAGCCTTCTCCTCTCCAAGGAAAACAGTCTAACCTCTCCAACCTGCCTTCACAACTGAAGTTCCTCATTCCTGGAACCATTTTCATGAATCTTTTCTGCACTCTCACCGATGCCTTCACATTCTTTCTAAAGTGCGGCACCAAGAACTGGGACCACTACTCTATCTGAGGCTGGACTAATGTCTTATACAAGCTCAACATAACCTCCTTGCCCTTGTATTCGATACTCCTATTAATAAAGCCTAGGATACTGTATGATTTATTAATCACTCTCTCAATCTTTCCTGTCAACTTCAATGACTTATGCACATATACACCCAGGTCCCTCTGCTCCTGCACCCCCATTAGAATTGTCCCCTTTATTTTGTACAGTCTCTCCATGTTCTTCCTACCAAAATGAATCACCTCACACTTCTCTGCATTGAACTTCATCAGCCACTGTCTGCCCCTTACACCAACTTGTCTATGTTCTTTTGAAGTTCTACACTGTCCTCCTCACAGTTCACAATGCTTCCAAGTTTTGTGGCGTCCACAGATGTTGAAATTGTTTCCTGTACACCAAGATCTAGGTCATTAATATATATCAGGAGAAACAAGGGTCCCGATACCAACTCCTGGGGAACTCCACTACAAACCTCGTTCCGGACAGGAAACATCCATTAACCACAGTTAACGTTTCGAGTCCGTATGACTCTTCAACAGAACTAAGGAAAAATAGAAAAGAGGTGAAATATAAGGTGGTTTAAGGAGGGGGGGGGGGGGGGGGGGGGGGGGGGGGGGGGGGGGGGGGGGGGGGGGGGGGGGGGGGGGGGGGGGGGTGAGTGGGGTTGCGGGTGGGACAGGTAGAGCTGGATAGAGGGCCAGTGATAGGTGGAGGTAACCAAAAGATGTCACAGACAACGTTAACTGTGTTCCTCTCCGGAGATGCTGCCAGACCTGCTGAGTTTTTCCAGGTATTTTTGTTTTTGTTTTGGATTTCCAGCATCCACAGTTTTTTGCTTTTATCCATTAACCACTACTCTCTGTTTCCTGTCACTCAGTCAATTCCAAACCCACGTTGCTTCTGTCCCTTTTATTCCATCAGCTGTAACTTTTCTTAGAATTCTGTTGTGTGGCACTGTATCAAATGTCTCTACCTCTCTCAACTCCTTTAAGATATATTCTCACCTGTCCTAATATCTCCTCATGTGGCTTGGTGTCCAACTTTGTCCAATTAGGCGCCTGTGAAGTGCCTCAAGGTGTTTTCCAATGTTCAGGGGCTGTATAAATGCAAATTCTTGTTGTGGTGAATTGAGCAGTTGTAATGCCGTAATTAACCTGCAGATGGCAATGATGCTCTTTGTAAACCACAATGAGCACAACACTGCCCCCTGCAGCTGGTGAATAGAATACCGACAGGAGAGAGAGAGAGTGAGTTTTGTGTTTGTTCTGTGATCTCTGGAATATCTCATGGGCTGAGCGAACAGGGGATGGATCCTAAGTGCCTGACACATGCAAAGATCTGGACTGGCAACGAGATTGTATCCACAGGACAGGACAATATTTTTATTCATTCACAGGATGTGGGTGTCACTGGCTGGGCCAGCATTTACTGCCCATCCCTAATTGCCCTTGAGAAGGTGGGGGGTGAGCTGCCTTCTTGAACCGCTGCAGTCCCATGTGGTGTAGGTACACCCACAGTGCTGTTAGGGAGTGATTTCCAGGATTTTGACCCAGGAACGGCGATATATTCCCAAGTCAGGATGGTGAGTGACTTGCAGGGGAACTTCCAGGTGGTGGTGATCCCATGTATCTGCTGCCCTTGTCCTTCTAGGTGGTAGCGGTTGTGGGTTTGGAAGGTGCTGTCTAAGGAGCCTTGATGAATTCCTGCAGTGCATCTTGTAGATGGTACACACACTGCTGCTACTGTGTGTCGGTGGTGGAGGGAGTGAATGTTTGTGGATGTGGTGCCAATCAAGCGGGGCAGCTTTATCCTGGATGGTGTTGAGCTTCTTGAGTGCTGTGGGAGCTGCACTCATCCAGGCAACTGGGGAGTATTCCATCACACTCCTGACTTGTGCCTTGTAGATGGTGGACAGGCTTTGGGGAGTCAGGAGATGAGTTACTTGGTGCAGGATTCCCAGCCTCTGACCTGCTTTTGCAGTCATAGTATTTATATGGCTGGTCCAGTTCAGTTTCTGGTCAATGGTAACCCCCAGGATGTTGATAGTGGGGGATTCAGCGATGTATTACAAAGTGGAGTTAGTTTGGGTGAGTTGTGTTGGTATTTGTGGGTGTTAGAAATGAGTTTTAGCTTTAATTTTTAAGTTTGATTTGTATTCCTGTATCTGTGTGTGTGTTAAGAAAGGTGAAATGGAGTTTTAGTTTTGCTTTAAAACGTTACCTGCATTTCTAATGAGTTTATGATTAAGATAAGTTAAGCAAACACAAGAGTATAAAAACAGTGCCGTTGCCTAGCAACCGGTCTAGAGAGTTAGGTCCCTCCCACAGACACACACACAACTGAAGAAACAGCAGTTTTAAGTTCAGTCTGAAGCCTGGACACCAGAGAGACTGTATCAGGAGAAGAATCCAAGGTCTGGTCTTGGAAAGTGGAGATTAGAAACCCTCATGTAAAGATGGAGTTCAGTGAGGCTGGTTGGCTCACAGTCTGACAAGTGTCTGGGGGAGTTAAGGAGAGATTCATAGCATCTGTCTGGGGTGGTATCTGTCATTTGGTTTCAGAGTGTGATGTGTCTGACCACAAGTTGCCTGTTATTATATGGACTGTGCATTTACGGTGGACAATAGAGTATAGATGGGTTGGTGGAGTGGGCGGTAAAGTGGCAGATGGATTTTAACATAGGGAAGTGTGAGGTCATACATTTAGGGAGGTCAAACAGTTACAGGGATTACACAATAAATGGGAATATACTAAGAGGCGTAGATGAAGTGAGAGATCTTGGTGTACAAGTACACAGGTCCCTGAAGGCAGCAGTTCAAGTAGACAAGGTTGTAAAGAAGGCATATGGAACGCTCTCCTTCATTGGCAGAGGTATAGAATATAAAAGTAGGATATAATGTTGGAATTATATAAAACACTGGTGAGGCCACAACTGGAGTATTGTGTGCATTTCTGGTCACCACATTACAGAAAGGATGTAATAGCTCTGGAGAGAGTGAAGAGGAGGTTTACAAGAATGTTGCCAGGGTTAGAAAAGTGTAGCTACGAGGAGAGATTGGATAGGTTGGGGTTATTTTCCTTGGAACAAAGAAGGCTGAGAGGTGGCTTGATTGAGGTGTACAAAATTATGAGGGGAATAGATAGAGTGGACAGGACAAAATTGTTTCCCTTGATGGAGAATTCTAGAACCAGGGGACATAGATTCAAGATAAGTGGCAGAAGGCGTAGGGGGGACATGGGAAGAACTTTTTACACAGAGGGTAGTGGGTGTCTGGAATTCACTGCCCCAGTTGGTGGTAGAGGCAGAAACTCTAAACTCTTTTAAAAAGTACCTGGATCTGCACCTAAAGTGCTGTAAGCTGCAGGGCTATGGGCCTGGTGCAGGAAGATGGGATTAGAAAGGGCACCTAGGTTTCCTTGGGCTGGCATGGACAAGATGGGCCGAATGGTCTCCTTCTGTGCTGTAACTTTTCTATGGTTCTATAAGATAGCTTTTTTTGACTTGTGTTATCCTTATAAATCTGTATATATCTGTAGAGGGTATAGCTGTGGGTGAAGGAGAATTGTAATATAATTCATCTTTTCTTGGTTAATAAGTGTTTTATTCTTTTGTTAAAAGTTCATCAGCTGACTCCTGTGACTGTTCTGTAGCCCCTCTCCACGTATCTAAACAAACAAATAAAGTTAGGATCTATCCAGCTGGTTCCACTCTGAGATCAGGCTTGTCCAGGGATAACTTCAGCTGGGATCATAACAGATGGAATGTCAAGAGGTGATGGTTGGATTCTCTCTTGTTGGAGATGGTCATTGCCTGACACTTGTGTAGTCTGAATGTTACTTGCCGCTTGTCAGCCCCAAGCCTGCATATTGTCCAAGTCTTGCTGCGTTTGGACATGGACTGCTTCAGTATCTGAGGAGTCGTGAATGGCGCTGAATATTGTACAATCATCAGCGAACATCTCCACTTCTGACCTTATGATGGAAGGAAGATCATTGATGAAGCAGCTGAAGGTGGTTGGGTCTAGGACACTACCCTGAGGAACTCCTGCAGTGATGTCCTGGAGCTGAGATGACTGATCTCCAACAACCACAACCATCTTCCTTTGTGCTAGGTAGGACTCCAACCAGCAGAGAGTTTTCCCCCTGATTCCCATTGACTTCAGTTTTGCTAGGGCTCCTTGATGCGACACTCGGTCAAATATTGCCTCGATGTCAAGGGCAGTCACTCTCACCTCACCTCTGGAGTTCAGCTCTTTTGTCCATGTTTGAGCCAAGGCTGTAATGAGGTCAGGAGCTGAGTGACCCTGGCAGATCCCAAACTGAGTGTCAGTGAGCAGGTTATTGCTAAGCAAGTGCCGCTTGATAGCAATGTTGATGACCCCTTCCATTATTTTACTGATGATTGAGAGTAGACTGATTGGGCGGTAATTGGCCGGGTTGGATTTGTCCTGCTTCTTGTGTACAGGACATACCTGGGCAATTTTCCACATAGCCGGGTAGATGTCAGTGTAGTAGCTGTACTGGAACAGCTTGGCTAGGGGCGCGTCAAGTTCAGGAGCACAAGTCTTCAGTGCTATTGCCAGAATATTGTCAGGGCCCATAGTCTTTGCAGTATCCAGTGCCTTCAACCGTTTCTTGATTTCACATGGAGTGAATCGAATTGACTGAAGACTGGCACCTGTGATCCTGGGGACCTCTGGAGGAGGCTGAGATGGATCATCCACTCGGCACTTCTGGCTGAAGATTGTTGCGAATGCTTCAGCCTTATCTTTTGCACTGATGTGCTGGTTTCCCTCATAATTGAGGATGGGGATATTTGTGGAGCCTCCTCCTCCAGTGAGTTGTTTAATTGTTCACCACCATTCATGACTGGATGTGGCAGGACTGCAGAGCTTAGATTGATCCTTTGTTTGTGGGATTGCTTAGTTCTGTCTATCACTTGCTGCTTATGTTATTTGACACGCAAGTAGTCCTGTCTTATAGCTTCACCACCTCATTTTTAGGTGTGCCTGGTGCTGCTCCTGACATGCCCTCCTGCACTCTTCATTGAACCAGGGTTGATCCCTTGGCTTGGTGGTAATGGTAGAGTGGGGGATATGCCGGGCCATGAGGTTATAGATTGTGGTTGATTAAAATTCTGCTGCAGCTGATGACCCACAGCGACTCATGGTCACCCAGTTTTGAGATGCTGGATCTATTTGAAATTTATCCCATTTAGCACAGTGTTAGTGCCACACAACACGATGGGGGGTATCCTCAATGTGAAGGCAGGACTTCGTCTCCACAATGAGTTTAAGGTGGTCACTCCTACAGACACTGTCGTGGACAGATACATCTGTGACAGGCGGGTTGGTGATGCCATGAAAAGCCGATTACAGCCATGAATTACTTACGGGCAAACTGAACTTCTTAAAGCAGACTTGAGTATTTTTAAAGAAATTCAAGCAAGGACACTGAGCAAAGGATGATTGATAATTAAAGTGACCACTTTCTGGAAAATTCCTATGTGGCTCATACTGACAGACCTGTCCTGAGAGAACATGGAATGTCACACCTGAAAATGTGACATGGCCTTCTTCAAGGAGAGACACTTGCAAGGGAGATAGGAAAGATGCAAAAACAGAACTCCTGCTGTTGCAGAGACAAAAGACTGATTACCACATCACAGCAGGCATCTAAAATCCATCTGCTGTTGATTCATATCTCAGAATGTATAAGATGGTCGGAGACCAAATAAAACAGACACTGGGGGCAAGACATGGTTTTTTTACCTTACAGGAATACACAGGGAAAAATGGGTTAAAAAGCTAGCTGCAGAGCGGTGCAGTGTGTGCTGGTGTGCTGTGAGAGTGACAGCACAAGAAGATCAACTAGTCACCCCTGCAACTGCAGGTAAAGTCTCTCTACTTCTCTCTGGTGCTGGAGACAAGACAACAAAGCCACAATCAAAAAGGGAACAGGACATCTTCTTCAGCCAACCTGCAGAACCAAGTGTCTCCAAACCAACTGCTAAACTGCCAAAGTCAGCTCTACCGGATTCACCCAAATTAAGGGTCACAATGTTCCACCATCTACGCCTTATGGACAAGTCAAAGACTGATTCGTATATCTTTTAAAACTATTATTTGGACTTTCAACTTCTCATTTCTGTGTGTTGTGTTTTTATTATTTTCTTGGGTTTTTAGTAACTAATAAACTTACTCTCTCTTTGACTCATGAAAGCCTGATTAAATTGGCTCCTCCTAAAAATAAATACATTTGGACAGGGGAAGGGATCCTTTTAAACTAATCTTGTTGTGATTAACCAAGGAGGTTGAATAAAGAAGGGGAGCCAGCTCTTTCCTCCTCACCCATAACACAGTTGGGATAGTGTTCGGGAAGTTAACAAATTTGGGGACCTCGTCCAGGGACTAGTAGTAACAATGAGGATGAGGTCAAGTATGTTTTTCCCTCTTGTTGGTTCCCTCACCACCTGCTGCAGACCCAGTCTAGCAGCTATGTCCTTTAGGACTCGATCAGTAGTGGTGCTACCAAGCCACTCTTGGTGATGGACATTGAAGTCCCCCACCCAGGGTACATTCTGCACCATTGCCACCCTCAGTGCTTCCTCCAAGTGATGTTCAACATGGAGGAGCACTGACTCATCAGCTGAGGGAGGGCGATACTTGATAATCAGCAGGAGGTTTCCTTGCCTGTGTTTGACCTGATGCCATGAGACTTCATGGGATCCAGAGTCGATGTTCAGGACTCCCAGAGCAACTTGCACCCCCCCCCAACTGTACACCACTGTGCCCCCACCTCTGCTGGGTCTGTCCTATTGGTGGGACAGGACATACCCAGGGATGGTGATGGTGGTGTCTGGGACATTATCTGTAAGGTATGATTCCGTGAGGATGACTATGTCAGGATGTTGCTTGACTAGTCTGTGAGACAGCTCTCCCCCAGATGTTAGTAAGGAGGAGTTTGCAGGGTTGACAGGGCTGAGTTTGACACTGTAGTTTCTGCTGTTGCCACTGGTGTTGGGTGGCCTGTCAGGTTGCATTCTTACTTGACTTTTCTGTTGTGTTTGACAGAACTGAGCAGCTTGCTAGGCCAATTCAGAGGGCAGTTAAGAGTCAACCACACTGGAGTCACATGTAGGCCAGACCAGGTAAGATCGGCAGATTTCCTTCCCTAAAGGATCTTAGTGAACCAGATGGGTTTTTACAACAATCGACAATGGTTTCATAAAAACAAAAAAACTGCGGATGCTGGAAATCCAAAACAAAAACAGAATTACCTGGAAAAACTCAGCAGGTCTGGCAGCATCGGCGGAGAAGAAAAGAGTTGACGTTTCGAGTCCTCATGACCCTTCGACAGAAGTTCTGTCGAAGGGTCATGAGGACTCGAAACGTCAACTCTTTTCTTCTCCGCCGATGCTGCCAGACCTGCTGAGTTTTTCCAGGTAATTCTGTTTTTGTTTTTGACAATGGTTTCATGGTCATCATTACTGATACTAGCTTTTTAATTCCTGATTTATTAATGAATTGAATTTAAATTCTACAGCTGCCTTGGTGGGATTTGAACCTGTGTCTATAGAGTATTAGTGTAGGTCTCTGGACTGCTAACTAGTTTAGTCACATTACAGCCATGGTAACAGACCCATATACCATATAATAAAATGAGGCTGACAATATGATTCCGGGGAGATTAAGATCCTTGTACAGATTAAAAAAAGGATGGCTTTAACTGTTTCAAATGGTCAGCACTGGCAGCTGCTTTATATCCTGCAGCACCAGCTCTCTCCGGAGGAGGATTCTGGCTTGGATTCTGCTCTGTGTGCTGAGAAAAAAACCCAGTACTTACAGTTGCTGCCGGTTGACCCAAGCAATTGTCTCAGTCACATTCGAGGCAGTTTCAGTTCAAACATCTGCCAGGAACCAGACGTGGCGAGAGATTTCTCTTCCCAACAGATGTTCAATTTGTTATTTATTCACAGGATGTGGGCGTCACTGACAAGACCAGCATTTATTGCCCATCCCTAATTGCCCTTGGGACAACAACGTGGCTTGCGGGACCATTTTAGAGGGCAGCTAAGAGCCACCACTTTGTCAAACCGAGAGCAGACAGAGCGGAGGGCACAGGCTTCTGTCGCTAACGGATATTTGAGATCTCGTTGGGTTTTGTGACAATCCAACAGTTTCGTGGTCACCATGATTAGCGCTAGCTTTCTCATGTCAGATTTATTTAATTAGCTGCACTGTGAGTCCCCAGCTGCTATTTCAATTCGTGCCTTGGAATTCCTAATCAGTAACATAACCACGCTGTGCGACAGTTCCAGGCACTGACAGGGCCTCAGTCTTATTCCCCAGCTATGAGAGAAAGCAGGCTTCCATCAAAGGACACACACAGGTTGACCTCCAACCACTCACTGACCCCCATGGCCTGCCAAAGCTTCGAATTTAAAATCCTCATCTTGTTTTCAAATCCCTCCATGGCCTTGCCCCTCTCTAGCTCTGTACTCGCCCCCC
The DNA here is from genome assembly GCF_017639515.1 of Carcharodon carcharias. Taxonomy (NCBI): domain Eukaryota; kingdom Metazoa; phylum Chordata; class Chondrichthyes; order Lamniformes; family Lamnidae; genus Carcharodon; species Carcharodon carcharias. Next base: position 63,615,502 of record NC_054488.1, read on the forward strand.
GTCACCTGACTGAGATCGCTACACTTCTCTAATTCCAGCCAATCGAGCACCCCCGATTCCCATCGCTCCACCATTGGTGGCTGTGCCTTCAGCTGCCTGGGTCCTAAGCTCTGGAATTCCCTGTCTAAACCTCTCCGCCTCTCCAATTTGCTTTGCTCCTGCCTCTTACATACGAATTAGGAGCAGGAGCAGGCCACTCAGCCCCTCGAGCCTGCTCTGCTATCCAATAAGATCATGGCTGATCTGAATGTTACCTCAATCCCACATTCCAGTCCGTCCCCGATAACCTTTCGCCCCCTTGTTAATCAAGAACTTATCTAGCTCTGCCTTAAAAATATTCAATGATTCTGCTTCCGCCTCCTCTTGAGGAAGAGAGTCCCAAAGGCTCACAATCCTCTGGGAAAAAAATTTCTCTTCATCTCCATCTTAAATGAGCGACCCCTTATTTTTTAAACAGTGACCCTGGTTCTAGATTCTCCCACAAGAGGAAACATCTTCTCCAAATCCACCCTGTCAAGACCCCTCAGGGTCTTATATGTTTCAGTCAAGTCACCTCTTACAGTTCTAAACTCCAGTGGATACAAGCCTAGCCTGTCTAACCTTTCCTCATAACCCAACCTGCCCATTCCAGACTTTTGGTCCCCCCTGTCCTAATATCTCCTCAAGGCAAGAGGCATATGTGGTTTTATAATGATCCTGTGAAGTGATTACAGACAATATTACATTAAAGGTTCCATATAAATTGAAGTAGTTTTTGTCTGAGCCTCTCTCAGATTGGGACATGTGAAATGTCTGTCCCAGTGAATCCGACAGCTGTTCTATGACCCTGTGATGTTCCCCTCTGGACAATGATGAACATCTGGAGACTCCCAGTCACATGAGCTGAGCTCCACTCTCCAAGCCTCAGAGCCAGCTTGGGCCACACCAATAACACAAAGAACTTGCATTTAGGGAGCGCCGGTCACCACCTCAGGAGTTCTCAGAACACTTTACAGCCAATGAAGCACTTCAGAAATGTAATCACTGTCGTACTGCAGAAAACGCAGCAGCCAGTTTGAGCACAGCAAGATCCCACAAATAGGAACACGATGAATGACCAGAACGTTTGACTTTTCAGTGATGGTGGCTGAGGGATAAATGTTGGCCAAAGTTAGCAACATGAGGTGGACTGCATCCACCTGAGAGAGCCAGGGAGACTTGACACAATGTCTCACCTGAAAATCAGCACACCGACAGAGCAGCACTCCCTCAGTACTGACCCTCTGACAGAGCAGCACTCCCTCAGTACTGACCCTCTGACAGTGCAGCATTCCCTCTGTACTGACCCTCCGACAGTGCAGCACTCCCTCAGTGCTGACCCTCTGACAGAGCAGCACTCCCTCAGTACTGACCCTCTGACAGAGCAGCACTCCCTCAGTACTGACCCTCTGACAGAGCAGCACTCCCTCAGTACTGACCCTCTGACAGAGCAGCACTCCCTCAGTACTGACCCTCTGACAGTGCAGCACTCCCTCAGTACTGACCCTCTGACAGTGCAGCATTCCCTCAGTACTGACCCTCTGACAGTGCAGCATTCCCTCAGTACTGACCCTCTGACCGTGCAGCACTCCCTCAGTACTGACCCTCTGACAGTGCAGCGCTCCCTCAGTACTGACCCTCTGACAGTGCAGCACTCCCTCAGTACTGACCCTCTGACAGTGCAGCACTCCCTCAGTACTGACCCTCTGACAGTGCAGCACTCCCTCAGTACTGACGCTCTGACAGTGCAGCACTCCCTCAGTACTGACCCTCTGACAGTGCAGCACTCCCTCAGTACTGACCCTCTGACAGTGCAGCACTCCCTCAGTACTGACCCTCTGACAGTGCAGCACTCCCTCAGTACTGACGCTCTGACAGTGCAGCACTCCCTCAGTACTGACCCTCCGACAGTGCAGCACTCCCTCAGTACTGACCCTCTGACAGTGCAGCACTCCCTCAGTACTGACCCTCTGACAGTGCAGCACTCCCTCAGTACTGACCCTCCGACAGTGCGGCACTCCCTCAGTACTGACCCTCTGACAGTGCAGCACTCCCTCAGTACTGACCCTCTGACAGTGCAGCCCTCCCTCAGTACTGACCCTCTGACAGTGCGGCACTCCCTCAGTACTGACCCTCTGACAGTGCAGCACTCCCTCAGTACTGACCCTCTGACAGTGCAGCGCTCCCTCAGTACTGACCCTCTGACAGTGCAGCCCTCCCTCAGTACTGACCCTCTGACAGTGCGGCACTCCCTCAGTACTGACCCTCTGACAGTGCAGCACTCCCTCAGTACTGACCCTGTGACAGTGCGGCACTCCCTCAGTACTGACCCTCCGGCAGTGCAGCACTCCCTCAGTACTGACCCTCCAACAATGCAGCACTCCCACTAATCCTCCGACAGTGCTGCACTCCCTCAGTACTGACCCTGTGACAGTGCAGCACTCCCTCAGTACTGACCCTCCAACAATGCAGCACTCCCACTAATCCTCCGACAGTGCTGCACTCCCTCAGTACTGACCCTCTGACAGTGCAGCACTCCCTCAGTACTGACCCTGTGACAGTGCAGCACTCCCTCAGTACTGACCCTCTGACAGTGCCGCACTCCCTCAGCACTGACCCTGTGACAGTGCAGCACTCCCTCAGTACTGACCCTCTGACAGTGCAGCGCTCCCTCAGTACTGACCCTCTGACAGTGCAGCCCTCCCTCAGTACTGACCCTCTGACAGTGCGGCACTCCCTCAGTACTGACCCTCTGACAGTGCAGCACTCCCTCAGTACTGACCCTGTGACAGTGCGGCACTCCCTCAGTACTGACCCTCCGGCAGTGCAGCACTCCCTCAGTACTGACCCTCCAACAATGCAGCACTCCCACTAATCCTCCGACAGTGCTGCACTCCCTCAGCACTGACCCTGTGACAGTGCAGCACTCCCTCAGTACTGACCCTCCAACAATGCAGCACTCCCACTAATCCTCCGACAGTGCTGCACTCCCTCAGTACTAACCCTCTGACAGTGCAGCACTCCCTCAGTACTGACCCTGTGACAGTGCAGCACTCCCTCAGTACTGACCCTCTGACAGTGCCGCACTCCCTCAGTACTGACCCTGTGACAGTGCAGCACTCCTTCAGTACTGACCCTCTGACAGTGCAGCACTGTCTCAGTACTGACCCTCCAACAGTGCAGCACTCCCACTAATCCTCCGACAGTGCAGCACACCTTCAGTACTGACCCTCTGACAGTGCAGCACTCCCTCAGTACTGACCCTGTGACAGTGCGGCACTCCCTCAGTACTGCCCCTCTGACAGTGCAGCACTCCCTCAGTACTGACCCTGTGACAGTGCGGTGCTCCCTCAGTACTGACCCTGTGACAGTGCGGCACTCCCTCAGTACTGCCCCTCTGACAGTGCAGCACTCCCTCAGTACTGACCCTGTGACAGTGCGGTGCTCCCTCAGTACTGACCCTGTGACAGTGCAGCACTCCCTCAGTACTGACCCTCTGACAGTGCAGCACTCCCTCAGTACTGACCCTCTGACAGTGCAGCACTCCCTCAGTACTGACCCTGTGACAGTGCAGCACTCCCTCAGTACTGACCCTCCAACAATGCAGCACTCCCACTAATCCTCCGACAGTGCTGCACTCCCTCAGTACTAACCCTCTGACAGTGCAGCACTCCCTCAGTACTGACCCTGTGACAGTGCAGCACTCCCTCAGTACTGACCCTCTGACTGTGCCGCACTCCCTCAGTACTGACCCTGTGACAGTGCAGCACTCCTTCAGTACTGACCCTCTGACAGTGCAACACACCCTCAGTACTGACCCTCTGACAGTGCAGCACTCCCTCAGTACTGACCCTCTGACAGTGCAGCACTCCCTCAGTACTGACCCTCTGACAGTGCAGCACTCCCTCAGTACTGACCCTGTGACACGCGGTGCTCCCTCAGTACTGACCTGTGACAGTGCGGCACTCCCTCAGTACTGACCCTCTGACAGTGCAGCACTCCCTCAGTACTGACCCTGTGACACTGCGGTGCTCCCTCAGTACTGACCCTGTGACAGTGCAGCACTCCCTCAGTACTGACCCTGTGACAGTGCGGTGCTCCCTCAGTACTGACCCTGTGACAGTGCAGCGCTCCCTCAGTACTGACCCTCTGACAGTGCAGTATTCCCTCAGTACTGACCCTCTGACAGTGCTGCACTCCCTCAGTACTGACCCTCTGACAGTGCAGCACTCCCACAGTACTGACCCTCTGACAGTGCGGCACTCCCTCAGTACTGACCCTCTGACAGTGCAGCGCTCCCTCAGTACTGACCCTCTGACATTGCAGCACTCCCTCAGTACTGACCCTGTGACACTGCGGCGCTCCCTCAGTACTGACCCTCTGACAGTGCGGCACTCCCTCAGTACTGACCCTCTGACAGTGCAGCATTCCCTCAGTACTGACCCTCTGACAGTGCAGCGCTCCCTCAGTACTGACCCTCTGACAGTGCGGCACTCCCTCAGTACTGACCCTCTGACCGTGCCGCACTCCCTCAGTACTGACCCTCTGACAGTGCCGCACTCCCTCAGTACTGACCCTGTGACAGTGCGGTGCTCCCTCAGTACTGACCCTCCGAAAGTGCGGGACTCCCTCAGTACTGACCCTGTGACAGTGCAGCACTCCCTCAGTACTGACCCTCTGACAGTGCAGCACTCCCTCAGTACTGACCCTCTGACAGTGCAGCGCTCCCTCAGTACTGACCCTCTGACATTGCAGCACTCCCTCAGTACTGACCCTGTGACACTGCGGCGCTCCCTCAGTACTGACCCTCTGACAGTGCGGCACTCCCTCAGTACTGACCCTCTGACAGTGCAGCATTCCCTCAGTACTGACCCTCTGACAGTGCAGCGCTCCCTCAGTACTGACCCTCTGACAGTGCGGCACTCCCTCAGTACTGACCCTCTGACAGTGCCGCACTCCCTCAGTACTGACCCTCTGACAGTGCCGCACTCCCTCAGTACTGACCGTGTGACAGTGCGGTGCTCCCTCAGTACTGACCCTCCGAAAGTGCAGCACTCCCTCAGTACTGACCCTGTGACAGTGCAGCACTCCCTCACTACTGACCCTCTGACAGTGCAGCACTCCCTCAGTACTGACCCTCTGACAGTGCAGCGCTCCCTCAGTACTGACCCTCTGACATTGCAGCACTCCCTCAGTACTGACCCTGTGACACTGCGGCGCTCCCTCAGTACTGACCCTCTGACAGTGCGGCACTCCCTCAGTACTGACCCTCTGACAGTGCAGCATTCCCTCAGTACTGACCCTCTGACAGTGCAGCGCTCCCTCAGTACTGACCCTCTGACAGTGCGGCACTCCCTCAGTACTGACCCTCTGACAGTGCCGCACTCCCTCAGTACTGACCCTCTGACAGTGCCGCACTCCCTCAGTACTGACCCTCTGACAGTGCCGCACTCCCTCAGTACTGACCCTGTGACAGTGCGGTGCTCCCTCAGTACTGACCCTCCGAAAGTGCGGGACTCCCTCAGTACTGACCCTGTGACAGTGCAGCACTCCCTCAGTACTGACCCTCTGACAGTGCAGCACTCCCTCAGTACTGACCCTGTGACAGTGCAGCACTCCCTCACTACTGACCCTCTGACAGTGCAGCACTCCCTCAGTACTGACCCTCTGACAGTGCAGCGCTCCCTCAGTACTGACCCTCTGACATTGCAGCACTCCCTCAGTACTGACCCTGTGACACTGCGGCGCTCCCTCAGTACTGACCCTCTGACAGTGCGGCACTCCCTCAGTACTGACCCTCTGACAGTGCAGCATTCCCTCAGTACTGACCCTCTGACAGTGCAGCGCTCCCTCAGTACTGACCCTGTGACAGTGCGGTGCTCCCTCAGTACTGACCCTGTGACAGTGCAGCACTCCCTCAGTACTGACCCTCTGACAGTGCAGCACTCCCTCAGTACTGACCCTCTGACAGTGCAGCACTCCCTCAGTACTGACCCTGTGACAGTGCGGTGCTCCCCCAGTACTGACCCTGTGACAGTGCAGCGCTTCTCAGTACTGACCCTCTGACAGTGCAGCACTCCCTCAGTACTGACCCTCTGACAGTGCAGCGCTTCTCAGTACTGACCCTCTGACAGTGCAGCACTCCCTCAGTACTGACACTCTGACAGTGCAGCGCTTCTCAGTACTGACCCTCTGACAGTGCAGTGCTTCTCAGTACTGACCCTCTGACAGTGCAGCGCTTCTCAGTACTGACCCTCTGACAGTGCAGCGCTTCTCAGTACTGACCCTCTGACAGTGCAGCACTCCCTCAGTACTGACCCTCTGACAGTGCAGCACTCCCTCAGTACTGACCCTCTGACAGTGCAGCACTCCCTCAGTACTGACCCTCTGACAGTGCGGTGCTCCCTCAGTACTGACCCTCCGAAAGTGCAGCACTCCCTCAGTACTGACCCTCTGACAGTGCAGCATTCCCTCAGTACTGACCCTGTGACAGTGCAGCACTCCCTCAGTACTGACCCTCTGACAGTGCAGCACTCCCTCAGTACTGACCCTCTGACAGTGCAGCACTCCCTCAGTACTGACCCTCTGACAGTGCCGCACTCCCTCAGTACTGACCCTGTGACAGTGCGGTGCTCCCTCAGTACTGACCCTCCGAAAGTGCGGGACTCCCTCAGTACTGACCCTGTGACAGTGCAGCACTCCCTCAGTACTGACCCTCTGACAGTGCAGCACTCCCTCAGTACTGACCCTGTGACAGTGCAGCACTCCCTCACTACTGACCCTCTGACAGTGCAGCACTCCCTCAGTACTGACCCTCTGACAGTGCAGCGCTCCCTCAGTACTGACCCTGTGACAGTGCGGCACTCCCTCAGTACTGCCCCTCTGACAGTGCAGCACTCCCTCAGTACTGACCCTGTGACAGTGCGGTGCTCCCTCAGTACTGACCCTGTGACAGTGCAGCACTCCCTCAGTACTGACCCTCTGACAGTGCAGCACTCCCTCAGTACTGACCCTCTGACAGTGCAGCACTCCCTCAGTACTGACCCTGTGACAGTGCGGTGCTCCCTCAGTACTGACCCTGTGACAGTGCAGCGCTTCTCAGTACTGACCCTCTGACAGTGCAGCACTCCCTCAGTACTGACCCTCTGACAGTGCAGCGCTTCTCAGTACTGACCCTCTGACAGTGCAGCACTCCCTCAGTACTGACACTCTGACAGTGCAGCGCTTCTCAGTACTGACCCTCTGACAGTGCAGTGCTTCTCAGTACTGACCCTCTGACAGTGCAGCGCTTCTCAGTACTGACCCTCTGACAGTGCAGCGCTTCTCAGTACTGACCCTCTGACAGTGCAGCACTCCCTCAGTACTGACCCTCTGACAGTGCAGCACTCCCTCAGTACTGACCCTCTGACAGTGCAGCACTCCCTCAGTACTGACCCTCTGACAGTGCGGTGCTCCCTCAGTACTGACCCTCCGAAAGTGCAGCACTCCCTCAGTACTGACCCTCTGACAGTGCAGCACTCCCTCAGTACTGACCCTGTGACAGTGTGGGACTCCCTCAGTACTGACCCCAGAGGTTGTAGTCCCAAACTCATCATTCATGTCCTCTACATTCACGAGGGAGAGGGGCCCTCACTGCCTTGACCTGTCGCAGTGAGTTCAGTGATATCTGATTGATGGGAACTCGATGGTTAAACCTCTTGATGCGCTGGATTTAGAAATGGATAATGGAGGATGAGTGGTCCTTTGCACCTCTCCTGTTCCTACCGTCTCAAGCACACTGAGCTGGTATTCCAGGGATTACCTTTCGATTGTTTGATGTTTGTTAAGGGGTTTTGTGCCTTTGATCTGCTCTTCAAACCTGTCTGAACTTTGCTTCAAAGGACATTCAGTAAAACCACTTGAATTAAAGATCCTGCTTCCAAAGTTCTCTGGTTAGTTTTCCAAATTCTTTTCTTGAATTTCATTGTCGGGCTGTGGATCTCAGCTGACAATCATTCTCAATCCCTCATCAACATTGAGGTGGGAGGAGGCTGTTCAGCCCCTCAAACATGTTCCATCATTCATTTAGATCATTACTGATCTGCATCTGAACTCCATTTACTCGCCTTGGTCTGTGACCCTTCATTCCCTTACCCAGTAAAAATCTACCCAGGGCAAGTTGTGACATTTGACCTCCAGCCTCAACAGTTTTTTCTCGGGGGGGAGAGAGTTCCTGATTTCCACCCCCTCTGAGTGCGGAGAAGTGTCTCCTGACATCACCTTGAACGGCCTGGCTCCAAGATTAAGGTTCCGCCTCCTTGTTCTGGAAGAACTGCACCCCTCCCCCAATTACATCACCCCTCCCCCAATTACATCACCCCTCCCCCAAATACATCACCCCTCCCCCAATTACATCACCCCCTCCCCCAATTACATCCCCCCTCCCCCAAATACACCATCCCTCCCCAATTACATCACCCCTCCCCCAATTACATCACCCCCTCCCCAATTACATCACCCCCTCCCCAAATACACCATCCCTCCCCCAATTACATCACCCCCTCCCCCAATTACATCACCCCTCCCCCAATTACATCACCCCTCCCCCAATTACATCACCCCCTCCCCCAAATACATCATCCCTCCCCCAATTACATCACCCCCCCCCAATTACATCACCCCGCCCCCAATTACATCACCCCTCCCCCAATTACACCATCCCTCCCCCAATTACATCACCCCCTCCCCCAATTACATCACCCCCTCCCCCAAATACACCATCCCTCCCCCAATTACATCACCCCCTCCCCCAATTACATCACCCCTCCCCCAATTACATCACCCCCTCCCCCAATTACATCACCCCTCCCCCAATTACATCACCCCCTCCCCAATTACATCACCCCCTCCCCCAATTACATCACCCGCTCCCCCAATTACATCACCCCTCCCCCAAATACATCACCCCTCCCCCAATTACATCACCCCTCCCCCAATTACATCACCCCTCCCCCAATTACATCACCCCTCCCCCAATTACATCACCCCGCCCCCAATTACATCATCCCTCCCCCAATTACATCACCCCGCCCCCAATTACATCACCCCTCCCCCAAATACATCACCCCTCCCCCAATTACATCACCCCTCCCCCAATTACATCACCCCTCCCCCAATTACATCACCCCCTCCCCCAATTACATCACCCCTCCCCCAATTACATCACCCCTCCCCAATTACATCACCCCGCCCCAATTACATCACCCCCCTCCCCCAAATACATCACCCCCTCCCCCAATTACATCACCCCTCCCCCAAATACATCACCCCTCCCCCAATTACATCACCCCTCCCCCAATTACATCACCCCCCTCCCCCAAATACCTCACCCCCTCCCCAATTACATCACCCCGCCCCCAAATACATCACCCCTCCCCCAATTACATCACCCCTCCCCCAATTACATCACCCCTCCCCCAAATACACCATCCCTCCCCCAATTACATCACCCCCTCCCCAATTACATCACCCCTCCCCCAATTACATCACCCCGCCCCCATTACATCACCCCCCGCCCCCAATTACATCACCCCCTCCCCCAATTACATCACCACTCCCCCAAATACATCACCCCTCCCCCAATTACATCACCCCTCCCCCAATTACATCACCCCTCCCCCAATTACATCACCCCTCCCCCAATTACATCACCACTCCCCCAAATACACCATCCCTCCCCCAATTACATCACCCCTCCCCCAATTACATCACCCCTCCCCCAAATACACCATCCCTCCCCCAATTACATCACCCCTCCCCCAATTACATCACCCCTCCCCCAATTACATCACCCCTCCCCCAATTACATCACTCCGCCCCCAATTACATCATCCCTCCCCCAATTACATCACCCCTCCCCCAATTACATCACCACGCCCCCAATTACATCACCCCTCCCCCAAATACATCACCCCTCCCCCAATTACATCACCCCTCCCCCAATTACATCACCCCTCCCCCAATTACATCACCCCTCCCCCAATTACATCACCCCTCCCCCAATTACATCACCCCTCCCCAATTACATCACCCCGCCCCAATTACATCACCCCCTCCCCCAAATACATCACCCCTCCCCCAATTACATCACCCCTCCCCCAAATACATCACCCCTCCCCCAATTACATCACACCTCCCCCAATTACATCACCCCCTCCCCCAAATACATCACCCCTCCCCCAATTACATCACCCCGCCCCCAAATACATCACCCCTCCCCCAATTACATCACCCCTCCCCCAATTACATCACCCCTCCCCCAAATACACCATCCCTCCCCCAATTACATCACCCCTCCCCCAATTACATCACCCCTCCCCCAATTACATCACCCCTCCCCCAATTACATCACCCCGCCCCCAATTACATCACCCCTCCCCCAATTACATCACCACTCCCCCAAATACATCACCCCTCCCCCAATTACATCACCCCTCCCCCAATTACATCACCCCTCCCCCAATTACATCACCCCTCCCCCAAATACACCATCCCTCCCCCAATTACATCACCCCTCCCCCAAATACACCATCCCTCCCCCAATTACATCACCCCTCCCCCAATTACATCACCCCTCCCCCAATTACATCACCCCTCCCCCAAATACATCACCCCTCCCCCAAATACACTACCCCTCCCCCAAATACACTACCCCTCCCCCAATTACATCACCCCTCCCCCAAATACATCACCCCTCCCCCAAATACACCACCCCTCCCCCAATTACATCACCCCTCCCCCAAATACATCACCCCTCCCCCAATTACATCACCCCGCCCCCAATTACATCACCCCTCCCCCAAATACACCATCCCTCCCCCAATTACATCACCCCTCCCCCAATTACATCACCCCTCCCCCAATTACATCACCCCCTCCCCCAATTACATCACCCCCTCCCCCAATTACATCACCCCTCCCCCAATTACATCACCCCTCCCCCAAATACATCACCACTCCCCCAAATACACCATCCCTCCCCCAATTACATCACCCCTCCCCCAATTACATCACCCCTCCCCCAATTACATCACCCCCTCCCCCAATTACATCACCCCTCCCCCATTACATCACCCCTCCCCCAATTACATCACCCCTCCCCAATTACATCACCCCTCCCCCAATTACATCACCCTCCCCCAATTACATCACCCCTCCCCCAATTACATCACCCCCTCCCCCAATTACATCACCCCTCCCCCAATTACATCACCCCTCCCCCAATTACATCACCCCTCCCCCAAATACATCATCCCTCCCCCAATTACATCACCCCGCCCCCAATTACATCACCCCCTCCCCCAATTACATCACCCCCGCCCCCAATTACATCACCCCTCCCCCAATTACATCACCCCTCCCCCAATTACATCACCCCGCCCCCAATTACATCACCCCGCCCCCAATTACATCACCCCCTCCCCCAATTACATCACCCCCTCCCCCAATTACATCACCCCTCCCCCAATTACATCACCCCCTCCCCCAATTACATCACCCCCTCCCCCAATTACATCACCCCTCCCCCAATTACATCACCCCTCCCCCAAATACACCCTCCCTCCCCCAATTCCATCACCCCTCCCCCAATTACATCACCCCTCCCCCAATTACATCACCCCCTCCCCCAATTACATCACCCCCTCCCCCAATTACATCACCCCTCCCCCAATTACATCACCCCTCCCCCAAATACACCATCCCTCCCCCAATTACATCACCCCGCCCCCAATTACATCACCCCTCCCCCAATTACATCACCCACTCCCCCAATTACATCACCCCCTCCCCCAATTACATCATCCCTCCCCCAAATACATCACCCCTCCCCCAATTACATCAACCCTCCCCCAATTACATCACCCCGTCGCCCAATTACATCACCCCTCCCCCAAATACATCACCCCTCCCCCAATTACATCACCCCTCCCCCAAATACATCACCCCTGCCCCAATTACATCACCCCTCCCCCAATTACATCACCCCCTCCCCCAATTACATCATCCCTCCCCCAAATACATCACCCCTCCCCCAATTACATCACCCCCCGCCCCCAATTACATCACCCCTCCCCCAAATACATCACCCCGCCCCCAATTACATCACCCCGCCCCCAACTACTGCACCCCTCCCCCAATTACATCATCACTCCCTCAATTACATCATCACTCCCCCAATTACTGCACCCCTTAATCAAGGAAATACAAGTCCCAGTCTGTGCGGCCTGTCCGCATCATTTAACCCTTTTAGCCCCTGTGTCTTTCTAATGAAGCTGGGCTGCACCCTCTCAAAGGGCAGCTCCTCCCAAGGAGCAGTGCCCAGTTACTCCAGTTAGGAAGGGGCAAGTCAGCCACACATGCAGCCCCGATGGTTGTCAGTGGATTCCGTGTCTGTGTGTGCATGAATGTGATGGTTTTGAAGCAGTCTGTGTCCAAATGCAGCAAGATCTGGACAATATCCAGGCTTGGGCTGACAAGTGGCGAGTAACATTCACACACACAAGTGCCAGGCAATGATCATCTCCAACAAGAGAGAATCCAACCATCGCACCCTTAATGTTCATCGGGCATTACCATTGCTGAACCCCCACTATCAACATCCTGAGCGTTACCACTTGATCAGAAACTGAACTGGACCAGCCCCATATAAATACTGTGGCTACAAGAGCAGGTCAGAGGCTAGGATTCCTGCAGTGAGTAACTCCCTCCTGACTCCCCAAAGTCTGTCCACCATCTACAAGGCACAAGTCAGGAGGTGATGGAATTCTCCCCACTTGCCTGGATGAGTGCGGCTCCACAACACTCAAGGGTCTTGATACCATCCAGGACAAATCAGTTCACTTGATTGGCACCCCCACCCACAAACGTTCACTCCCTCTGCCACCGACGCACAGTAGCAGCAGTGTGTGTACCATCTACAAGATGCCTGCAGGAATTCACCAAGGCTCCTTAGACAGCACCTTCCAAACTCATGACTCTACCATCTAGATCACCAGCAGGTAGATGGGAACACCACACCTCCCCTCCAAGTACTCACCATCCCGACTTAAATCATCGCTGTTCCTTCACTGTCGCTGGGTCAAAATCCACTCCCTCCCTAACAGCACCCTCACACCTGCAATTTACATCGCTCCCTTTACTGCCCGTCCCTAATTGCCCTTGATAGCTGCTTCAACCGCTGCAGTCCCTGTGATTAGGTACACCCACCGTGCTGTTAGCTGTACATCAGGAACACAAAACCCTGCCCTACACAGTCAAATACACATCATGAGTTCCCAGAATCAGCTCCGTCCCCCAACATGTCCCCTCCCCCACTTCCTGCTCCCCTCCAATTCTCAATTCACATCAGATTCATCACTCCTCCCCATCAGAAATCCAGACCTCCACATTACATCACCACTCTAATCTCCACAACCTCCCTTACCGATTACATCACCTCCCCTGTCCCTCACCCTCTTATTACAATCATCACCACTTCCATCAGAAAGCATCCCCCTGTAGCTGCAGGACCCCACTCACCAGACCCCCCAATTAACCATCATATCCCCATGAAATTACCCCACTTCATCCATAATCCAACTCCCATTCTCATGATGTACAAGAAGTACATCACCCCTCAGTACCCACAGATCAGTACTCCCCCAGTTGCACTGTCCAGTACCTGCACTGTCCAGTCAAATTGCACATCACCCACTCTCCCCCCAAATACAGGACTCGGCACCCATACCATCACCAATATTACATCACCCATCACCCCTCCCAAACATCACCCCTAATTACCCAAATACTCACTGCACCCATCACTCACCCCTCCCCAAATTACATCATAATACTCACACCCAATACCCTCCCCCAATTACATCACCCCCTCCCGCCCCAATTACATCACCCCCTCCCCCAATTACATCACCCCCTCCCCCAATCACCCTCACCCCCTCCCCCAATTACATCACCCCTCCCCCAATTACAATCACCCCTCCCCCAAATACACCATCCCTCCCCCAATTACATCACCCCCGGCCCCCCCAATTACATCACCCCTCCCCAATGACATCACCCACTCCTCCCAATTACATCACCCCCTCCCCCAATTACATCATCCCTCCCCCAAATACATCACCCCTCCCCCAATTACATCAACCCTCCCCCAATTACATCACCCCGTCGCCCAATTACATCACCCCTCCCCCAAATACATCACCCCTCCCCCAATTACATCACCCCTCCCCCAAATACATCACCCCTGCCCCAATTACATCACCCCTCCCCCAATTACATCACCCCCTCCCCCAATTACATCATCCCTCCCCCAAATACATCACCCCTCCCCCAATTACATCACCCCCGCCCCCAATTACATCACCCCTCCCCCAAATACATCACCCCGCCCCCAATTACATCACCCCGCCCCCAACTACTGCACCCCTCCCCCAATTACATCATCACTCCCTCAATTACATCATCACTCCCCCAATTACTGCACCCCTTAATCAAGGAAATACAAGTCCAGTCTGTGCGGCCTGTCCGCATCATTTAACCCTTTTAGCCCCTGTGTCTTTCTAATGAAGCTGGGCTGCACCCTCTCAAAGGGCAGCTCCTTCCCAAGGAGCAGTGCCCAGTTACTCCAGTTAGGAAGGGGCAAGTCAGCCACACATGCAGCCCCGATGGTTGTCAGTGGATTCCGTGTCTGTGTGTGCATGAATGTGATGGTTTTGAAGCAGTCTGTGTCCAAATGCAGCAAGATCTGGACAATATCCAGGCTTGGGCTGACAAGTGGCGAGTAACATTCACACCACACAAGTGCCAGGCAATGATCATCTCCAACAAGAGAGAATCCAACCATCGCACCTTAATGTTCAACGGGCATTACCATTGCTGAATCCCCCACTATCAACATCCTGAGCGTTACCATTGATCAGAAACTGAACTGGACCAGCCCCATATAAATACTGTGGCTACAAGAGCAGGTCAGAGGCTAGGATTCCTGCAGTGAGTAACTCACCTCCTGACTCCCCAAAGTCTGTCCACCATCTACAAGGCACAAGTCAGGAGTGTGATGGAATTCTCCCCACTTGCCTGGATGAGTGCGGCTCCCACAACACTCAAGGGTCTTGATACCATCCAGGACAAATCAGTTCACTTGATTGGCACCCCACCCACAAACGTTCACTCCCTCTGCCACCGACGCACAGTAGCAGCAGTGTGTGTACCATCTACAAGATGCACTGCAGGAATTCACCAAGGCTCCTTAGACAGCACCTTCCAAACTCATGACCTCTACCATCTAGAAGGACAAGGGCAGCAGGTAGATGGGAACACCACCACCTGGAGGTTCCCCTCCAAGTCACTCACCATCCCGACTTGGAAATATATCGCTGTTCCTTCACTGTCGCTGGGTCAAAATCCTGGAACTCCCTCCCTAACAGCACGGTGGGTGTACCTACACCACAGGGACTGCAGTATTTATGGGATGTGGGTGTCGCTGGCTGGGCCAGCATTTACTGCCCGTCCCTAATTGCCCTTGAGAAGGTGGTGGTGAGCTGCCTTCTTGAACCGCTGCAGTCCCTGTGATGTAGGTACACCCACCGTGCTGTTAGCTGTGTTTATGTGAGGTGCGCATCAGGAACAGGCAAAACCAGGGCTGCAGTGATGCCTACACAGTCAAATAGCCGACATCATGAGTTCCAAATGTGGGAGATGTCAGAGATGAAGCAGTATTTGTGAGCTCCGTGGGGAGTAGGTGTCTGCTCCATTCCACTTCTTGGAGCTGCTCCTGCTCTGGGTCAATTCTCAATTCACAAAGCCGGCAGCTCAGATTCCTCTCTCCTGGTGTCCCTGCATCAGAAATCCAGACCTGCACATTAATCAGAACATTTATAGAAAGCACAGGAACTAAATCTCAGATTCACGTTGTAACCTGGCCTTACCGATTACCATCAGCTCAGGGAGGGGTCCCTGTCCCTCACCCTCTTTATTTGTTTTCTGACAATGGCTGCACACACTTCCATAGGATGCAGAAAGCAGTCCCTGCTGTCTCCGAGCTGCAGGACCCCACTGAGCACCAGACCCAGCAGATTAACGGTTTGGCATCATATCCCCATGAAATGGGTTTGACACCCACTTCAGAAGCTTGAGCACATAATCCAGACTGACATTCTCATGATGTACTGAAGAAGTGCTGCACTGTCAGAAGGTCAGTACTGAGGGAGTGCTGCATTGTCGGAGGGTCAGTA
Organism: Carcharodon carcharias; assembly: GCF_017639515.1. Lineage (NCBI taxonomy): Eukaryota > Metazoa > Chordata > Chondrichthyes > Lamniformes > Lamnidae > Carcharodon > Carcharodon carcharias. Next base: position 63,631,791 of record NC_054488.1, read on the forward strand.
CTGAGGGAGTGCTGCACTGTCAGAGGGTCAGTACTGAGTGAGTGCTGCACTGTCAGAGGGTCAGTACTGAGGGAGTGCTGCACTGTCGGTGGGTCAGTACTGAGGTAGTGCTGCACTGTTGCAGGGTCAGTACTGAGGGTGTGCCGCACTGTCGAAAGGTCAGTACTGAGAGAGTGCCGCACTGTTGGAGGGTCAGTACTGAGGGACTGCGGCACTGTCGGAGGGTCAGTACTGAGGGAATGCTGCACTGTCAGAGGGTAGTACTGAGGGAGAGCTGCACTGTCAGAGGGTAGTACTGAGGGAGTGCTGTACTATCAGAGGGTAAGTACTGAGGGAGTGCTGTACTGTCAAGGGTCAGTACTGAGGGAGTGCTGCACTGTCAGGAGGTCAGTACTGAGGGAGAGCTGCACTGTCAGAGGGTAGTACTGAGGGAGTGCTGTACTATCAGAGGGTAAGTACTGAGGGAGTGCTGTACTGTCAGAGGGTCAGTACTGAGGGAGTGCTGCACTGTCAGAAGGTCAGTACTGAGGGAGTGCTTCATTGCCCGAGGGTCAGTACTGTGGGAGTGCTTCATTGCCCGAGGGTCAGTACTGAGGGAGTGCTGCAGTGTCGGAGGGTCAGTACTGAGGGAGTGCTTCATTGCCCGAGGGTCAGTACTGAGGGAGTGCTGCACTGTCGGAGGGTCAGTACTGAGGGAGTGCTGCACTGTTGCAGGGTCAGTACTGAGGGTGTGCCGCACTGTCGAAGGGTCAGTACTGAGAGAGTGCCGCACTGTTGGATTTTCAGTACTGAGGGAGTGCTGCACTGTCAGAGGGTCAGTACTGAGGGAGTGCTGCACTGTCGGAGGGTCAGTACTGAGGGAGTGCTGCACTCTCAGAGGGTCAGTACTGAGGGAGTGCTGCACTGTCAGAGGGTCAGTACTGAGGGAGTGCTGCACTTTCAAAGGGTCAGTACTGAGGGAGTGCTGCACTGTCAGAGGGTCAGTACTGAGGGTGTTACGCACTGTCAGAGGGTTAGTACTGAGGGAGTGCTGCACTGTTGGAGTGTCAGTACTGAGGGACTGCCGCACTGTCAGAGAGTCAGTACTGACGGAGTGCTGTACTGTCAAAGGGTCAGTACTGAGGGAGCGCTGCACTGTCAGAGGGTCAGTACTGAGGGAGTGCTGCACTGTCAGGAGGTCAGTACTGAGGGAGAGCTGCACTGTCAGAGGGTAGTACTGAGGGAGTGCTGTACTATCAGAGGGTAAGTACTGAGGGAGTGCTGTACTGTCAGAGGGTCAGTACTGAGGGAGTGCTGCACTGTCAGAAGGTCAGTACTGAGGGAGTGCTTCATTGCCCGAGGGTCAGTACTGTGGGAGTGCTTCATTGCCCGAGGGTCAGTACTGAGGGAGTGCTGCACTGTCGGAGGGTCAGTACTGAGGGAGTGCTTCATTGCCCGAGGGTCAGTACTGAGGGAGTGCTGCACTGTCGGAGGGTCAGTACTGAGGGAGTGCTGCACTGTTGCAGGGTCAGTACTGAGGGTGTGCCGCACTGTCGAAGGGTCAGTACTGAGAGAGTGCTGCACTGTTGGATTTTCAGTACTGAGGGAGTGCTGCACTGTCAGAGGGTCAGTACTGAGGGAGTGCTGCACTGTCGGAGGGTCAGTACTGAGGGAGTGCTGCACTCTCAGAGGGTCAGTACTGAGGGAGTGCTGCACTGTCAGAGGGTCAGTACTGAGGGAGTGCTGCACTTTCAAAGGGTCAGTACTGAGGGAGTGCTGCACTGTCAGAGGGTCAGTACTGAGGGTGTTACGCACTGTCAGAGGGTTAGTACTGAGGGAGTGCTGCACTGTTGGAGTGTCAGTACTGAGGGACTGCCGCACTGTCAGAGAGTCAGTACTGACGGAGTGCTGTACTGTCAAAGGGTCAGTACTGAGGGAGCGCTGCACTGTCAGAGGGTCAGTACTGAGGGAGTGCTGCACTGTCAGAGGTGTCATCTTTTAGATATGATGTTAAATCGAGGGCCTGTCTGCTCTCTCAGGCGCATGTAAAAGATCTGATGGACGCTGTTTTGAAGGAGAGCTGGGGGGTTGTCCTCAATGGGCCATCCGATATTTATCACTCAGTCAACATCACAACAACAGCTCAAATGCCAATTATTATAGTGCGTTTTGTGGAGTCTTGCTGTGCACTAATTAGCTGCCACATTTGCAACATGATGACGGTGATGACACTTCAACAACCCTTGGTTGGGCTGTGAAGTGCCCCAGGGTGTGCAGAGGTCATGGCAGGCGCTATAGGAATGTGAATGCCTGTCTTTGCGCCGAAGTAGAATCGAGTTGCGCTGTGACACCTCACAGCAGAGACGTGAAGCGGGGCACACGGTCCCACTGCAATTACTGCACCGCTCTCAAACATATCAAACACATTCTTCAAAGATCCTCTTAGCCCATGCAGCTCCTCCGAATCCACGACCTGTCACACAGCACACCATCTGTTACAGCTCACACATAGCCTTGTTCCCTCATGAAATATTCAGCGCATCTGCATATTCAAGAATAAAACACGTGGAGAATAACAGAGCTCAAACTAATCTTACAGTAATGTCAGGGCTTTTCCAGGATCTCTGATAAATTAATACAATTTCTGACAGAATATTTGATTGTCTCTTTTCCTCTTCTTCATCTGGGCCCCTGGCAACACTTGTGCTCCAAAGTTCAAAAATGGGAGGCACCACTTCAAGCCCTGAACCTGGGCTGATTTAAGAGTGAAACCTGGTCTTACATTTCTTATTTAACCTTGAACAGTTAGACTTCATCACAGAGCCAGCGAGTGACAACATGACCAAAGTGTTAAATTAGGGGTGGGTTGTGCTCCTGGCACGACAGGTATCACTCAGGAATCTGTCTGGGACAGGGAGTGAAAGAGGGTCCCTCCTGTTGTGTCCCTGATGGACATGGGTCCATCTCGGCAGTGAATGGGGAGAGGGTGATTTCAGGAGAACTGAATCGTGGCGGAGCTTTGGAGTTGCTGTCACTCAGGTGAGACGCTCTCTCCGGTGAGTCGCTTTCTCAGGTGAGTCGCTCTCTCCGGTGAGTCGCTTTCTCAGGTGAGTCGCTCTCTCAGGTGAGTTGCTCTCTCAGGTGAGCTGCTCTCTCAGGTGAGTCGCTCTCTCAGGTGAGTTGCTCTCTCCAGTGAGTTGCTTTCTCAGGTGAGTCACTCTCTCAGGTGATTCGCTCTCAGGTGAGTGACTCTCTCAGGTGAGTCGCTCTCTCAGGTGAGTCGCTCTCTCAGGTGAGTCACTCTCTCAGGTGAGCCACTCTCTCAGGCGAGTAACTCTCTCAGGTGAGTCACTCTCTCAGGTGAGTCGCTTTCTCAGGTGAGCCGCTCTTTCACGTGAGTCGCTCTCTCCGGTGAGTCGCTCTCTCAGGTGAGCCACTCTCTGCAGTGAGTCGCTCTCTCAGGTGAGTCACTCTCTCAGGTGATTCGCTCTCAGGTGAGTCGTTCTTTCAGGTGAGTCGCTCTCTCAGGTGAGCCGCTCTGTCAGGTGAGTCACTCTCTCAGGTGAGTTACTCTCTCAGGTGAGTCGCTTTCTCAGGTGAGCCGCTCTTTCATGTGAGTCGCTTTCTCCGGTGAGTCGCTCTCTCAGGTGAGTCACTCTCTCAGGTGAGTCGCTCTCTCAGGTGAGTCGCTCTCTCAGGTGAGCCGCTTTCTGCGGTGAGTCGCTCTCTCCGGTGAGTCACTCTCTGCGGTGAGTTGCTCTCTCAGGTGAGTCGCTTTCTCAGGTGAGTCACTCTCTCAGGTGAGCCGCTCTCTCCGGTGAGTCGCTTTCTCAGGTGAGTCACTCTCTCAGGTGATTCGCTCTCAGGTGAGTCACTCTCTCAGGTGAGCCACTCTCTCAGGTGAGCCACTCTCTGCGGTGAGTCGCTCTCTCAGGTGAGTCACTCTCTCAAGTGATTCGCTCTCAGGTGAGTCGTTCTTTCAGGTGAGTCGCTCTCTCAGGTGAGCCGCTCTCTCAGGTGAGCCGCTCTCTCAGGTGAGTCACTCTCTCAGGTGAGTTACTCTCTCAGGTGAGTCGCTTTCTCAGGTGAGCCGCTCTTTCATGTGAGTCGCTCTCTCCGGTGAGTCGCTCTCTCAGGTGAGCTGCTTTCTCAGGTGAGTCACTCTCTCCGGTGAGTCGCTCTCTGCGGTGAGTCGCTCTCTGCGGTGAGTTGCTCTCTCAGGTGAGCCCCTCTCTCAGGTGAGTCACTCTCTCAGGTGAGCCCCTCTCTCAGGTGAGTCACTCTCTCAGGTGAGTCGCACTCTCAGGTGAGTTGCTCTCTCAGGTGAGTCACTCTCTCAGGCGAGTCACTCTCTCAGGTGAGTCGGTCTCTCAGGTGAGTCACTCTCTCCGGTGAGCTGGTCTCTCGGGTGAGTCATTCTCTCAGGTGAGGCGCTCTCTCAGGTGAATCACTCTCTCAGGTGAGTCACTCTCTCAGGTGAGTCGCTCTCTCAGGTGAGTCGCTCTCTCAGGTGAGCCACTCTCTCAGGTGAGTCACTCTCTCAGGTGAGTCACTCTCTCAGGTGAGTTGCTCTCTGTGGTGAGTCGCTCTCTGTGGTGAGTCGCTTTCTCAGGTGAGTCACTCTCTCAGGTGAGTCGCTCTCTCAGGTGAGTCACTCTCTCAGGTGAGTCGCTTTCTCAGGTGAGTCACTCTCTCAGGTGAGCCGCTCTCTCAGGTGAGTCGCTTTCTCAGGTGAGTCACTCTCTCAGGTGATTCGCTCTCAGGTGAGTGACTCTCTCAGGTGAGTCGCTCTCTCAGGTGAGTCGCTCTCTGCGGTGAGTCACTCTCTGTGGTGAATCGCTTTCTCAGGTGAGTCACTCTCTCAGGTGAGTCACTCTCTCAGGTGAGTCGGTCTCTCAGGTGAGTCACTCTCTCCGGTGAGTCGCTCTCTCAAGTGAGTCACTCTCTCAGGTGAGTCGCTCTCTCAGGTGAGCCGCTCTCTCAGGTGAGTCACTCTCTCAGGTGAGTCACTCTCTCAGGTGAGTTGCTCTCTGTGGTGAGTCGCTCTCTGTGGTGAGTCGCTTTCTCAGGTGAGTCACTCTCTCAGGTGAGTCGCTCTCTCAGGTGAGTCACTCTCTCAGGTGAGTTGCTTTCTCAGGTGAGTCACTCTCTCAGGTGAGCTGCTTTCTCAGGTGAGTCACTCTCTCAGGTGAGCCGCTCTCTCAGATGAGTTGCTCTCTGTGGTGAGTCGTTCTCTGTGGTGAGTTGCTCTCTCAGGTGAGTCGCTTTCTCAGGTGAGTCGCTCTCTCAGGTGAGCCGCTCTCTCAGGTGAGTCACCCTCTCAGGTGAGCCCCTCTCTCAGGTGAGTCAGTCTCTCAGGTGAGTTGCTCTCTCAGGTGAGTTACTCTCTCAGGTGAGTTGCTCTCTGCGGTGAGTCGCTCTCTGCGGTGAGTCGCTCTCTGTGGTGAGTCGCTCTCTGCGGTGAGTTGCTCTCTCAGGTGAGTCGCTTTCTCAGGTGAGTCGCTCTCTCAGGTGAGCCGCTCTCTCAGGTGAGTCGCTTTCTCAGGTGAGTCACTCTCTCAGGTGATTCGCTCTCAGGTGAGTGACTCTCTCAGGTGAGTCGCTCTCTCAGGTGAGTTGCTCTCTCAGGTGAGCCGCTCTCTCAGGTGAGTCACTCTCTCAGGTGATTCGCTCTCAGGTGAGTTATTCTTTCAGGTGAGTCGCTCTCTCAGGTGAGCCGCTCTCTCAGGTGAGTCACTCTCTCAGGTGAGTTACTCTCTCTGGTGAGTCGCTTTCTCAGGTGAGCCGCTCTTTCACGTGAGTCGCTCTCTCCGGTGAGTCGCTCTCTCAGGTGAGCTGCTTTCTCAGGTGAGTCGCTCTCTCAGGTGAGTCGCTCTCTCAGGTGAGTCACTCTCTCAGGTGAGTTGCTCTCTGTGGTGAGTCGCTCTCTGTGGTGAGTCGCTTTCTCAGGTGAGTCACTCTCTCAGGTGAGTCGCTCTCTCAGGTGAGTCACTCTCTCAGGTGATTTGCTTTCTCAGGTGAGTCACTCTCTCAGGTGAGCTGCTTTCTCAGGTGAGTCACTCTCTCAGGTGAGCCGCTCTCTCAGATGAGTTGCTCTCTGTGGTGAGTCGTTCTCTGTGGTGAGTTGCTCTCTCAGGTGAGTCGCTTTCTCAGGTGAGTCGCTCTCTCAGGTGAGCCGCTCTCTCAGGTGAGTCACCCTCTCAGGTGAGCCCCTCTCTCAGGTGAGTCGGTCTCTCAGGTGAGTTGCTCTCTCAGGTGAGTTACTCTCTCAGGTGAGTTGCTCGCTGCGGTGAGTCGCTCTCTGCGGTGAGTCGCTGTCTGTGGTGAGTCGCTCTCTGCGGTGAGTTGCTCTCTCAGGTGAGTCGCTTTCTCAGGTGAGTCACTCTCTCAGGTGATTCGCTCTCAGGTGAGTGACTCTCTCAGGTGAGTTACTCTCTCAGGTGAGTTGCTCTCTCAGGTGAGCCACTCTCTCAGGCGAGTCACTCTCTCAGGCGAGCCACTCTCTCAGGTGAGTCGCTCTCTCAGGTGAGTCACTCTCTCAGATGATTCGCTCTCAGGTGAGTTATTCTTTCAGGTGAGTCGCTCTCTCAGGTGAGCCGCTCTCTCAGGTGAGTCACTCTCTCAGGTGAGTTACTCTCTCGTGTGAGTCGCTTTCTCAGGTGAGCCGCTCTTTCACGTGAGTCGCTCTCTCCGGTGAGTCGCTCTCTCAGGTGAGCTGCTTTCCCAGGTGAGTCGCTCTCTCAGGTGAGTCACTCTCTCAGGTGAGTCGCTCTCTCAGGTGAGTCGCTCTCTCAGGTGAGCTGCTTTCTCAGGTGAGTCGCTCTCTCAGGTGAGTCACTCTCTCAGGTGAGTCGCTCTCTCAGGTGAGTCGCTCTCTCAGGTGAGTCGCTCTCTCAGGTGAGTTGCTCTCTGCGGTGAGTCGCTCTCTCAGGTGAGTCGCTCTCTCAGGTGAGTCGCTCTCTCAGGTGAGTCGCTTTCTCAGTTGAGTCACTCTCTCAGGTGAGCCGCTCTCTCAGGTGAGTCGCTTTCTCAGGTGAGTCACTTTCTCAGGTGATTCGCTCTCAGGTGAGTCGCTCTCTCAGGTGAGCCACTCTCTCAGGCGAGTCACTCTCTCAGGTGAGTCGCTCTCCCAGGTGAGTCACTCTCTCAGGTGAGTCGTTCTTTCAGGTGAGTCGCTCTCTCAGGTGAGCCGCTCTCTCAGGTGAGCCGCTCTCTCAGGTGAGTCACTCTCTCAGGTGAGTTACTCTCTCAGGTGAGTCGCTTTCTCAGGTGAGCCGCTCTTTCATGTGAGTCGCTCTCTCCGGTGAGTCGCTCTCTCAGGTGAGCTGCTTTCTCAGGTGAGTTGCTCTCTCAGGTGATTCGCTATCTCAGGTGAGTCGCTCTCTCAGGTGAGCCGCTCTCTGCGGTGAGTCGCTCTCTCAGGTGAGTCACTCTCTCAGGTGATTCGCTCTCAGGTGAGTCGTTCTTTCAGGTGAGTCGCTTTCTCAGGTGAGCTGCTCTCTCAGGTGAGTCACTCTCTCAGGTGAGTTACTCTTTCAGCTGAGTTGCTTTCTCAGGTGAGCAGCTCTTTCACGTGAGTCGCTCTCTCAGGTGAGCTGCTTTCTCAGGTGAGTCGCTCTCTCCGGTGAGTCGCTCTCTGCGGTGAGTCGCTCTCTGTGGTGAGTCGCTCTCTGCGGTGAGTTGCTCTCTCAGGTGAGTCACTTTCTCAGGTGAGTCGCTCTCTCAGGTGAGCCGCTCTCTCAGGTGAGTCACTATCTCAGGTGAGCCGCTCTCTCAGGTGAGTCACTCTCTCAGTTGAGTTGCTCTCTCAGGTGAGTCGCTCTCTCAGGTGAGTCACTCTCTCAGGTGAGTCGCACTCTCAGGTGAGTTGCTCTCTCAGGTGAGTCACTCTCTCAGGTGAGTCACTCTCTCAGATGAGTCGCTCTCTGCGGTGAGTCGCTCTCTGTGGTGAATCGCCTTCTCAGGTGAGTCACTCTCTCAGGTGAGTCACTCTCTCAGGTGAGTCGGTCTCTCAGGTGAGTCACTCTCTCCGGTGAGCTGGTCTCTTGGGTGAGTCATTCTCTCAGGTGAGGCGCTCTCTCAGGTGAATCGCTCTCTCAGGTGAGTCACTCTCTCAGTTGAGTCGCTCTCTCAGGTGAGCCGCTCTCTCAGGTGAGTCACTCTCTCAGGTGAGTCACTCTCTCAGGTGAGTCACTCTCTCAGGTGAGTTGCTCTCTGTGGTGAGTCGCTCTCTGTGGTGAGTCGCTTTCTCAGGTGAGTCACTCTCTCAGGTGAGTCGCTCTCTCAGGTGAGTCACTCTCTCAGGTGAGTCGCTTTCTCAGGTGAGTCACTCTCTCAGGTGAGCTGCTTTCTCAGGTGAGTCACTCTCTCAGGTGAGTCACTCTCTCAGATGAGTTGCTCTCTGTGGTGAGTCATTCTCTGTGGTGAGTTGCTCTCTCAGGTGAGTCGCTTTCTCAGGTGAGTCGCTCTCTCAGGTGAGCCGCTCTCTCAGGTGAGTCACCCTCTCAGGTGAGCCCCTCTCTCAGGTGAGTCGGTCTCTCAGGTGAGTTGCTCTCTCAGGTGAGTTACTCTCTCAGGTGAGTTGCTCTCTGCGGTGAGTCGCACTCTGCGGTGAGTCGCTCTCTGCGGTGAGTCGCTCTCTGTGGTGAGTCGCTCTCTGCGGTGAGTTGCTCTCTCAGGTGAGTCGCTTTCACAGGTGAGTCGCTCTCCCAGGTGAGCCGCTCTCTCAGGTGAGTCGCCTTCTCAGGTGAGTCACTCTCTCAGGTGATTCCCTCTCAGGTGAGTGACTCTCTCAGGTGAGTCGCTCTCTCAGGTGAGTTGCTCTCTCAGGTGAGCCAGTCTCTCAGGCGAGTCACTCTCTCAGGTGAGCCACTCTCTCAGGTGAGTCGCTCTCTCAGGTGAGTCACTCTCTCAGGTGATTCGCTCTCAGGTGAGTTATTCTTTCAGGTGAGTCGCTCTCTCAGGTGAGCCGCTCTCTCAGGTGAGTCACTCTCTCAGGTGAGTTACTCTCTCTGGTGAGTCGCTTTCTCAGGTGAGCCGCTCTTTCACGTGAGTCGCTCTCTCCGGTGAGTCGCTCTCTCAGGTGAGCTGCTTTCTCAGGTGAGTCGCTCTCTCAGGTGAGTCGCTCTCTCAGGTGAGTCACTCTCTCAGGTGAGTTGCTCTCTGTGGTGAGTCGCTCTCTGTGGTGAGTCGCTTTCTCAGGTGAGTCACTCTCTCAGGTGAGTCGCTCTCTCAGGTGAGTCACTCTCTCAGGTGATTTGCTTTCTCAGGTGAGTCACTCTCTCAGGTGAGCTGCTTTCTCAGGTGAGTCACTCTCTCAGGTGAGCCGCTCTCTCAGATGAGTTGCTCTCTGTGGTGAGTCGTTCTCTGTGGTGAGTTGCTCTCTCAGGTGAGTCGCTTTCTCAGGTGAGTCGCTCTCTCAGGTGAGCCGCTCTCTCAGGTGAGTCACCCTCTCAGGTGAGCCCCTCTCTCAGGTGAGTCGGTCTCTCAGGTGAGTTGCTCTCTCAGGTGAGTTACTCTCTCAGGTGAGTTGCTCTCTGCGGTGAGTCGCTCTCTGCGGTGAGTCGCTGTCTGTGGTGAGTCGCTCTCTGCGGTGAGTTGCTCTCTCAGGTGAGTCGCTTTCTCAGGTGAGTCGCTCTCTCAGGTGAGCCGCTCTCTCAGGTGAGTCGCTTTCTCAGGTGAGTCACTCTCTCAGGTGATTCGCTCTCAGGTGAGTGACTCTCTCAGGTGAGTTACTCTCTCAGGTGAGTTGCTCTCTCAGGTGAGCCACTCTCTCAGGCGAGTCACTCTCTCAGGCGAGCCACTCTCTCAGGTGAGTCGCTCTCTCAGGTGAGTCACTCTCTCAGATGATTCGCTCTCAGGTGAGTTATTCTTTCAGGTGAGTCGCTCTCTCAGGTGAGCCGCTCTCTCAGGTGAGTCACTCTCTCAGGTGAGTTACTCTCTCGTGTGAGTCGCTTTCTAAGGTGAGCCGCTCTTTCACGTGAGTCGCTCTCTCCGGTGAGTCGCTCTCTCAGGTGAGTCGCTCTCTCAGGTGAGTCGCTCTCTCAGGTGAGCTGCTTTCTCAGGTGAGTCGCTCTCTCAGGTGAGTCACTCTCTCAGGTGAGTCGCTCTCTCAGGTGAGTCGCTCTCTCAGGTGATTCGCTCTCTCAGGTGAGTTGCTCTCTGCGGTGAGTCGCTCTCTCAGGTGAGTCGCTCTCTCAGGTGAGTCGCTCTCTCAGGTGAGTCGCTTTCTCAGTTGAGTCACTCTCTCAGGTGAGCCGCTCTCTCAGGTGAGTCGCATTCTCAGGTGAGTCACTTTCTCAGGTGATTCGCTCTCAGGTGAGTCGCTCTCTCAGGTGAGCCACTCTCTCAGGTGAGCCACTCTCTCAGGCGAGTCACTCTCTCAGGTGAGTCGCTCTCCCAGGTGAGTCACTCTCTCAGGTGAGTCGTTCTTTCAGGTGAGTCGCTCTCTCAGGTGAGCCGCTCTCTCAGGTGAGCCGCTCTCTCAGGTGAGTCACTCTCTCAGGTGAGTTACTCTCTCAGGTGAGTCGCTTTCTCAGGTGAGCCGCTCTTTCATGTGAGTCGCTCTCTCCGGTGAGTCGCTCTCTCAGGTGAGCTGCTTTCTCAGGTGAGTCGCTCTCTCAGGTGATTCGCTATCTCAGGTGAGTCGCTCTCTCAGGTGAGCCGCTCTCTGCGGTGAGTCGCTCTCTCAGGTGAGTCACTCTCTCAGGTGATTCGCTCTCAGGTGAGTCGTTCTTTCAGGTGAGTCGCTTTCTCAGGTGAGCTGCTCTCTCAGGTGAGTCACTCTCTCAGGTGAGTTACTCTTTCAGCTGAGTTGCTTTCTCAGGTGAGCAGCTCTTTCACGTGAGTCGCTCTCTCAGGTGAGCTGCTTTCTCAGGTGAGTCGCTCGCTCCGGTGAGTCGCTCTCTGCGGTGAGTCGCTCTCTGTGGTGAGTCGCTCTCTGTGGTGAGTCGCTCTCTGCGGTGAGTTGCTCTCTCAGCTGAGTCACTTTCTCAGGTGAGTCGCTCTCTCAGGTGAGCCGCTCTCTCAGGTGAGTCACTATCTCAGGTGAGCCGCTCTCTCAGGTGAGTCACTCTCTCAGTTGAGTTGCTCTCTCAGGTGAGTCGCTCTCTCAGGTGAGTCACTCTCTCAGGTGAGTCGCACTCTCAGGTGAGTTGCTCTCTCAGGTGAGTCACTCTCTCAGGTGAGTCACTCTCTCAGGTGATTCGCTCTCAGGTGAGTCGTTCTTTCAGGTGAGTCGCTCTCTCAGGTGAGCCGCTCTGTCAGGTGAGTCACTCTCTCAGGTGAGTTACTCTCTCAGGTGAGTCGCTTTCTCAGGTGAGCCGCTCTTTCATGTGAGTCGCTTTCTCCGGTGAGTCGCTCTCTCAGGTGAGTCACTCTCTCAGGTGAGTCGCTTTCTCAGGTGAGTCACTCTCTCAGGTGATTCGCTCTCAGGTGAGTCACTCTCTCAGGTGAGCCACTCTCTCAGGTGAGTCACTCTCTCAAGTGATTCGCTCTCAGGTGAGTCGTTCTTTCAGGTGAGTCGCTCTCTCAGGTGAGCCGCTCTCTCAGGTGAGTCACTCTCTCAGGTGAGTTACTCTCTCAGGTGAGTCGCTTTCTCAGGTGAGCCGCTCTTTCATGTGAGTCGCTCTCTCCGGTGAGTCGCTCTCTCAGGTGAGCTGCTTTCTCAGGTGAGTCGCTTTCTCAGGTGAGTCGCTTTCTCAGGTGAGTCACTCTCTCCGGTGAGTCGCTCTCTGCGGTGAGTCGCTCTCTGCGGTGAGTTGCTCTCTCAGGTGAGCCCCTCTCTCAGGTGAGTCACTCTCTCAGGTGAGCCCCTCTCTCAGGTGAGTCACTCTCTCAGGTGAGTCGCACTCTCAGGTGAGTTGCTCTCTCAGGTGAGTCACTCTCTCAGGCGAGTCACTCTCTCAGGTGAGTCGGTCTCTCAGGTGAGTCACTCTCTCCGGTGAGCTGGTCTCTCGGGTGAGTCATTCTCTCAGGTGAGGCGCTCTCTCAGGTGAATCACTCTCTCAGGTGAGTCACTCTCTCAGGTGAGTCGCTCTCTCAGGTGAGTCGCTCTCTCAGGTGAGCCGCTCTCTCAGGTGAGTCGCTCTCTCAGGTGAGTCACTCTCTCAGGTGAGTTGCTCTCTGTGGTGAGTCGCTCTCTGTGGTGAGTCGCTTTCTCAGGTGAGTCACTCTCTCAGGTGAGTCGCTCTCTCAGGTGAGTCACTCTCTCAGGTGAGTCGCTTTCTCAGGTGAGTCACTCTCTCAGGTGAGCCGCTCTCTCAGGTGAGTCGCTTTCTCAGGTGAGTCACTCTCTCAGGTGATTCGCTCTCAGGTGAGTGACTCTCTCAGGTGAGTCGCTCTCTCAGGTGAGTCGCTCTCTGCGGTGAGTCACTCTCTGTGGTGAATCGCTTTCTCAGGTGAGTCACTCTCTCAGGTGAGTCACTCTCTCAGGTGAGTCGGTCTCTCAGGTGAGTCACTCTCTCCGGTGAGTCGCTCTCTCAAGTGAGTCACTCTCTCAGGTGAGTCGCTCTCTCAGGTGAGCCGCTCTCTCAGGTGAGTCACTCTCTCAGGTGAGTCACTCTCTCAGGTGAGTTGCTCTCTGTGGTGAGTCGCTCTCTGTGGTGAGTCGCTTTCTCAGGTGAGTCACTCTCTCAGGTGAGTCGCTCTCTCAGGTGAGTCACTCTCTCAGGTGAGTTGCTTTCTCAGGTGAGTCACTCTCTCAGGTGAGCTGCTTTCTCAGGTGAGTCACTCTCTCAGGTGAGCCGCTCTCTCAGATGAGTTGCTCTCTGTGGTGAGTCGTTCTCTGTGGTGAGTTGCTCTCTCAGGTGAGTCGCTTTCTCAGGTGAGTCGCTCTCTCAGGTGAGCCGCTCTCTCAGGTGAGTCACCCTCTCAGGTGAGCCCCTCTCTCAGGTGAGTCGGTCTCTCAGGTGAGTTGCTCTCTCAGGTGAGTTACTCTCTCAGGTGAGTTGCTCTCTGCGGTGAGTCGCTCTCTGCGGTGAGTCGCTCTCTGTGGTGAGTCGCTCTCTGCGGTGAGTTGCTCTCTCAGGTGAGTCGCTTTCTCAGGTGAGTCGCTCTCTCAGGTGAGCCGCTCTCTCAGGTGAGTCGCTTTCTCAGGTGAGTCACTCTCTCAGGTGATTCGCTCTCAGGTGAGTGACTCTCTCAGGTGAGTCGCTCTCTCAGGTGAGTCGCTCTCTGCGGTGAGTCACTCTCTGTGGTGAATCGCTTTCTCAGGTGAGTCACTCTCTCAGGTGAGTCACTCTCTCAGGTGAGTCGGTCTCTCAGGTGAGTCACTCTCTCCGGTGAGTCGCTCTCTCAAGTGAGTCACTCTCTCAGGTGAGTCGCTCTCTCAGGTGAGCCGCTCTCTCAGGTGAGTCACTCTCTCAGGTGAGTCACTCTCTCAGGTGAGTTGCTCTCTGTGGTGAGTCGCTCTCTGTGGTGAGTCGCTTTCTCAGGTGAGTCTCTCTCTCAGGTGAGTCGCTCTCTCAGGTGAGTCACTCTCTCAGGTGAGTTGCTTTCTCAGGTGAGTCACTCTCTCAGGTGAGCTGCTTTCTCAGGTGAGTCACTCTCTCAGGTGAGCCGCTCTCTCAGATGAGTTGCTCTCTGTGGTGAGTCGTTCTCTGTGGTGAGTTGCTCTCTCAGGTGAGTCGCTTTCTCAGGTGAGTCGCTCTCTCAGGTGAGCCGCTCTCTCAGGTGAGTCACCCTCTCAGGTGAGCCCCTCTCTCAGGTGAGTCGGTCTCTCAGGTGAGTTGCTCTCTCAGGTGAGTTACTCTCTCAGGTGAGTTGCTCTCTGCGGTGAGTCGCTCTCTGCGGTGAGTCGCTGTCTGTGGTGAGTCGCTCTCTGCGGTGAGTTGCTCTCTCAGGTGAGTCGCTTTCTCAGGTGAGTCGCTCTCTCAGGTGAGCCGCTCTCTCAGGTGAGTCGCTTTCTCAGGTGAGTCACTCTCTCAGGTGATTCGCTCTCAGGTGAGTGACTCTCTCAGGTGAGTCGTTCTCTCAGGTGAGTTGCTCTCTCAGGTGAGCCGCTCTCTCAGGCGAGTCACTCTCTCAGGCGAGCCACTCTCTCAGGCAAGCCACTCTCTCAGGTGAGTCGCTCTCTCAGGTGAGTCACTCTCTCAGGTGATTCGCTCTCAGGTGAGTTATTCTTTCAGGTGAGTCGCTCTCTCAGGTGAGCCGCTCTCTCAGGTGAGTCACTCTCTCAGGTGAGTTACTCTCTCTGGTGAGTCGCTTTCTCAGGTGAGCCGCTCTTTCACGTGAGTCGCTCTCTCCGGTGAGTCGCTCTCTCAGGTGAGCTGCTTTCTCAGGTGAGTCGCTCTCTCAGGTGAGTCGCTCTCTCAGGTGAGTCGCTCTCTCAGGTGAGTCACTCTCTCAGGTGAGTTGCTCTCTGTGGTGAGTCGCTCTCTGTGGTGAGTCGCTTTCTCAGGTGAGTCACTCTCTCAGGTGAGTCGCTCTCTCAGGTGAGTCACTCTCTCAGGTGATTTGCTTTCTCAGGTGAGTCACTCTCTCAGGTGAGCTGCTTTCTCAGGTGAGTCACTCTCTCAGGTGAGCCGCTCTCTCAGATGAGTTGCTCTCTGTGGTGAGTCGTTCTCTGTGGTGAGTTGCTCTCTCAGGTGAGTCGCTTTCTCAGGTGAGTCGCTCTCTCAGGTGAGCCGCTCTCTCAGGTGAGTCACCCTCTCAGGTGAGCCCCTCTCTCAGGTGAGTCGGTCTCTCAGGTGAGTTGCTCTCTCAGGTGAGTTACTCTCTCAGGTGAGTTGCTCTCTGTGGTGAGTCGCTCTCTGTGGTGAGTCGCTTTCTCAGGTGAGTCACTCTCTCAGGTGAGTCGCTCTCTCAGGTGAGTCACTCTCTCAGGTGAGTTGCTTTCTCAGGTGAGTCACTCTCTCAGGTGAGCTGCTTTCTCAGGTGAGTCACTCTCTCAGGTGAGCCGCTCTCTCAGATGAGTTGCTCTCTGTGGTGAGTCGTTCTCTGTGGTGAGTTGCTCTCTCAGGTGAGTCGCTTTCTCAGGTGAGTCGCTCTCTCAGGTGAGCCGCTCTCTCAGGTGAGTCACCCTCTCAGGTGAGCCCCTCTCTCAGGTGAGTCGGTCTCTCAGGTGAGTTGCTCTCTCAGGTGAGTTACTCTCTCAGGTGAGTTGCTCTCTGCGGTGAGTCGCTCTCTGCGGTGAGTCGCTGTCTGTGGTGAGTCGCTCTCTGCGGTGAGTTGCTCTCTCAGGTGAGTCGCTTTCTCAGGTGAGTCGCTCTCTCAGGTGAGCCGCTCTCTCAGGTGAGTCGCTTTCTCAGGTGAGTCACTCTCTCAGGTGATTCGCTCTCAGGTGAGTGACTCTCTCAGGTGAGTCGTTCTCTCAGGTGAGTTGCTCTCTCAGGTGAGCCGCTCTCTCAGGCGAGTCACTCTCTCAGGCGAGCCACTCTCTCAGGCAAGCCACTCTCTCAGGTGAGTCGCTCTCTCAGGTGAGTCACTCTCTCAGGTGATTCGCTCTCAGGTGAGTTATTCTTTCAGGTGAGTCGCTCTCTCAGGTGAGCCGCTCTCTCAGGTGAGTCACTCTCTCAGGTGAGTTACTCTCTCTGGTGAGTCGCTTTCTCAGGTGAGCCGCTCTTTCACGTGAGTCGCTCTCTCCGGTGAGTCGCTCTCTCAGGTGAGCTGCTTTCTCAGGTGAGTCGCTCTCTCAGGTGAGTCGCTCTCTCTGGTGAGTCGCTTTCTCAGGTGAGCCGCTCTTTCACGTGAGTCGCTCTCTCCGGTGAGTCGCTCTCTCAGGTGAGCTGCTTTCTCAGGTGAGTCGCTCTCTCAGGTGAGTCGCTCTCTCAGGTGAGTCGCTCTCTCAGGTGAGTCACTCTCTCAGGTGAGTTGCTCTCTGTGGTGAGTCGCTCTCTGTGGTGAGTCGCTTTCTCAGGTGAGTCACTCTCTCAGGTGAGTCGCTCTCTCAGGTGAGTCACTCTCTCAGGTGATTTGCTTTCTCAGGTGAGTCACTCTCTCAGGTGAGCTGCTTTCTCAGGTGAGTCACTCTCTCAGGTGAGCCGCTCTCTCAGATGAGTTGCTCTCTGTGGTGAGTCGTTCTCTGTGGTGAGTTGCTCTCTCAGGTGAGTCGCTTTCTCAGGTGAGTCGCTCTCTCAGGTGAGCCGCTCTCTCAGGTGAGTCACCCTCTCAGGTGAGCCCCTCTCTCAGGTGAGTCGGTCTCTCAGGTGAGTTGCTCTCTCAGGTGAGTTACTCTCTCAGGTGAGTTGCTCGCTGCGGTGAGTCGCTCTCTGCGGTGAGTCGCTGTCTGTGGTGAGTCGCTCTCTGCGGTGAGTTGCTCTCTCAGGTGAGTCGCTTTCTCAGGTGAGTCACTCTCTCAGGTGATTCGCTCTCAGGTGAGTGACTCTCTCAGGTGAGTTACTCTCTCAGGTGAGTTGCTCTCTCAGGTGAGCCACTCTCTCAGGCGAGTCACTCTCTCAGGCGAGCCACTCTCTCAGGTGAGTCGCTCTCTCAGGTGAGTCACTCTCTCAGATGATTCGCTCTCAGGTGAGTTATTCTTTCAGGTGAGTCGCTCTCTCAGGTGAGCCGCTCTCTCAGGTGAGTCACTCTCTCAGGTGAGTTACTCTCTCGTGTGAGTCGCTTTCTCAGGTGAGCCGCTCTTTCACGTGAGTCGCTCTCTCCGGTGAGTCGCTCTCTCAGGTGAGCTGCTTTCTCAGGTGAGTCGCTCTCTCAGGTGAGTCACTCTCTCAGGTGAGTCGCTCTCTCAGGTGAGTCGCTCTCTCAGGTGAGCTGCTTTCTCAGGTGAGTCGCTCTCTCAGGTGAGTCGCTCTCTCAGGTGAGTCGCTCTCTCAGGTGAGTCGCTCTCTCAGGTGAGTCGCTCTCTCAGGTGAGTTGCTCTCTGCGGTGAGTCGCTCTCTCAGTGAGTCGCTCTCTCAGGTGAGTCGCTCTCTCAGGTGAGTCGCTTTCTCAGTTGAGTCACTCTCTCAGGTGAGCCGCTCTCTCAGGTGAGTCGCTTTCTCAGGTGAGTCACTTTCTCAGGTGATTCGCTCTCAGGTGAGTCGCTCTCTCAGGTGAGCCACTCTCTCAGGCGAGTCACTCTCTCAGGTGAGTCGCTCTCCCAGGTGAGTCACTCTCTCAGGTGAGTCGTTCTTTCAGGTGAGTCGCTCTCTCAGGTGAGCCGCTCTCTCAGGTGAGCCGCTCTCTCAGGTGAGTCACTCTCTCAGGTGAGTTACTCTCTCAGGTGAGTCGCTTTCTCAGGTGAGCCGCTCTTTCATGTGAGTCGCTCTCTCCGGTGAGTCGCTCTCTCAGGTGAGCTGCTTTCTCAGGTGAGTCGCTCTCAGGTGATTCGCTATCTCAGGTGAGTCGCTCTCTCAGGTGAGCCGCTCTCTGCGGTGAGTCGCTCTCTCAGGTGAGTTACTCTTTCAGCTGAGTTGCTTTCTCAGGTGAGCAGCTCTTTCACGTGAGTCGCTCTCTCAGGTGAGCTGCTTTCTCAGGTGAGTCGCTCTCTCCGGTGAGTCGCTCTCTGCGGTGAGTCGCTCTCTGTGGTGAGTCGCTCTCTGCGGTGAGTTGCTCTCTCAGGTGAGTCACTTTCTCAGGTGAGTCGCTCTCTCAGGTGAGCCGCTCTCTCAGGTGAGTCACTATCTCAGGTGAGCCGCTCTCTCAGGTGAGTCACTCTCTCAGTTGAGTTGCTCTCTCAGGTGAGTCGCTCTCTCAGGTGAGTCACTCTCTCAGGTGAGTCGCACTCTCAGGTGAGTTGCTCTCTCAGGTGAGTCACTCTCTCAGGTGAGTCACTCTCTCAGATGAGTCGCTCTCTGCGGTGAGTCGCTCTCTGTGGTGAATCGCCTTCTCAGGTGAGTCACTCTCTCAGGTGAGTCACTCTCTCAGGTGAGTCGGTCTCTCAGGTGAGTCACTCTCTCCGGTGAGCTGGTCTCTTGGGTGAGTCATTCTCTCAGGTGAGGCGCTCCCTCAGGTGAATCGCTCTCTCAGGTGAGTCACTCTCTCAGTTGAGTCGCTCTCTCAGGTGAGCCGCTCTCTCAGGTGAGTCACTCTCTCAGGTGAGTCACTCTCTCAGGTGAGTTGCTCTCTGTGGTGAGTCGCTCTCTGTGGTGAGTCGCTTTCTCAGGTGAGTCACTCTCTCAGGTGAGTCGCTCTCTCAGGTGAGTCACTCTCTCAGGTGAGTCGCTTTCTCAGGTGAGTCACTCTCTCAGGTGAGCTGCTTTCTCAGGTGAGTCACTCTCTCAGGTGAGTCACTCTCTCAGATGAGTTGCTCTCTGTGGTGAGTCATTCTCTGTGGTGAGTTGCTCTCTCAGGTGAGTCGCTTTCTCAGGTGAGTCGCTCTCTCAGGTCAGCCGCTCTCTCAGGTGAGTCACCCTCTCAGGTGAGCCCCTCTCTCCGGTGAGTCGCTCTCTCAGGTGAGCTGCTTTCTCAGGTGAGTCGCTCTCTCAGGTGAGTCGCTCTCTCAGGTGAGTCACTCTCTCAGGTGAGTTGCACTCTGTGGTGAGTCGCTCTCTGTGGTGAGTCGCTTTCTCAGGTGAGTCACTCTCTCAGGTGAGTCGCTCTCTCAGGTGAGTCACTCTCTCAGGTGATTTGCTTTCTCAGGTGAGTCACTCTCTCAGGTGAGCTGCTTTCTCAGGTGAGTCACTCTCTCAGGTGAGCCGCTCTCTCAGATGAGTTGCTCTCTGTGGTGAGTCGTTCTCTGTGGTGAGTTGCTCTCTCAGGTGAGTCGCTTTCTCAGGTGAGTCGCTCTCTCAGGTGAGCCGCTCTCTCAGGTGAGTCACCCTCTCAGGTGAGCCCCTCTCTCAGGTGAGCCCCTCTCTCAGGTGAGTTGCTCTCTCAGGTGAGTTACTCTCTCAGGTGAGTTGCTCTCTGCGGTGAGTCGCTCTCTGCGGTGAGTCGCTGTCTGTGGTGAGTCGCTCTCTGCGGTGAGTTGCTCTCTCAGGTGAGTCGCTTTCTCAGGTGAGTCGCTCTCTCAGGTGAGCCGCTCTCTCAGGTGAGTCGCTTTCTCAGGTGAGTCACTCTCTCAGGTGATTCGCTCTCAGGTGAGTGACTCTCTCAGGTGAGTCGTTCTCTCAGGTGAGTTGCTCTCTCAGGTGAGCCGCTCTCTCAGGCGAGTCACTCTCTCAGGCGAGCCACTCTCTCAGGCAAGCCACTCTCTCAGGTGAGTCGCTCTCTCAGGTGAGTCACTCTCTCAGGTGATTCGCTCTCAGGTGAGTTATTCTTTCAGGTGAGTCGCTCTCTCAGGTGAGCCGCTCTCTCAGGTGAGTCACTCTCTCAGGTGAGTTACTCTCTCTGGTGAGTCGCTTTCTCAGGTGAGCCGCTCTTTCACGTGAGTCGCTCTCTCCGGTGAGTCGCTCTCTCAGGTGAGCTGCTTTCTCAGGTGAGTCGCTCTCTCAGGTGAGTCGCTCTCTCTGGTGAGTCGCTTTCTCAGGTGAGCCGCTCTTTCACGTGAGTCGCTCTCTCCGGTGAGTCGCTCTCTCAGGTGAGCTGCTTTCTCAGGTGAGTCGCTCTCTCAGGTGAGTCGCTCTCTCAGGTGAGTCGCTCTCTCAGGTGAGTCACTCTCTCAGGTGAGTTGCTCTCTGTGGTGAGTCGCTCTCTGTGGTGAGTCGCTTTCTCAGGTGAGTCACTCTCTCAGGTGAGTCGCTCTCTCAGGTGAGTCACTCTCTCAGGTGATTTGCTTTCTCAGGTGAGTCACTCTCTCAGGTGAGCTGCTTTCTCAGGTGAGTCACTCTCTCAGGTGAGCCGCTCTCTCAGATGAGTTGCTCTCTGTGGTGAGTCGTTCTCTGTGGTGAGTTGCTCTCTCAGGTGAGTCGCTTTCTCAGGTGAGTCGCTCTCTCAGGTGAGCCGCTCTCTCAGGTGAGTCACCCTCTCAGGTGAGCCCCTCTCTCAGGTGAGTCGGTCTCTCAGGTGAGTTGCTCTCTCAGGTGAGTTACTCTCTCAGGTGAGTTGCTCGCTGCGGTGAGTCGCTCTCTGCGGTGAGTCGCTGTCTGTGGTGAGTCGCTCTCTGCGGTGAGTTGCTCTCTCAGGTGAGTCGCTTTCTCAGGTGAGTCACTCTCTCAGGTGATTCGCTCTCAGGTGAGTGACTCTCTCAGGTGAGTTACTCTCTCAGGTGAGTTGCTCTCTCAGGTGAGCCACTCTCTCAGGCGAGTCACTCTCTCAGGCGAGCCACTCTCTCAGGTGAGTCGCTCTCTCAGGTGAGTCACTCTCTCAGATGATTCGCTCTCAGGTGAGTTATTCTTTCAGGTGAGTCGCTCTCTCAGGTGAGCCGCTCTCTCAGGTGAGTCACTCTCTCAGGTGAGTTACTCTCTCGTGTGAGTCGCTTTCTCAGGTGAGCCGCTCTTTCACGTGAGTCGCTCTCTCCGGTGAGTCGCTCTCTCAGGTGAGCTGCTTTCTCAGGTGAGTCGCTCTCTCAGGTGAGTCACTCTCTCAGGTGAGTCGCTCTCTCAGGTGAGTCGCTCTCTCAGGTGAGCTGCTTTCTCAGGTGAGTCGCTCTCTCAGGTGAGTCGCTCTCTCAGGTGAGTCGCTCTCTCAGGTGAGTCGCTCTCTCAGGTGAGTCGCTCTCTCAGGTGAGTTGCTCTCTGCGGTGAGTCGCTCTCTCAGTGAGTCGCTCTCTCAGGTGAGTCGCTCTCTCAGGTGAGTCGCTTTCTCAGTTGAGTCACTCTCTCAGGTGAGCCGCTCTCTCAGGTGAGTCGCTTTCTCAGGTGAGTCACTTTCTCAGGTGATTCGCTCTCAGGTGAGTCGCTCTCTCAGGTGAGCCACTCTCTCAGGCGAGTCACTCTCTCAGGTGAGTCGCTCTCCCAGGTGAGTCACTCTCTCAGGTGAGTCGTTCTTTCAGGTGAGTCGCTCTCTCAGGTGAGCCGCTCTCTCAGGTGAGCCGCTCTCTCAGGTGAGTCACTCTCTCAGGTGAGTTACTCTCTCAGGTGAGTCGCTTTCTCAGGTGAGCCGCTCTTTCATGTGAGTCGCTCTCTCCGGTGAGTCGCTCTCTCAGGTGAGCTGCTTTCTCAGGTGAGTCGCTCTCAGGTGATTCGCTATCTCAGGTGAGTCGCTCTCTCAGGTGAGCCGCTCTCTGCGGTGAGTCGCTCTCTCAGGTGAGTTACTCTTTCAGCTGAGTTGCTTTCTCAGGTGAGCAGCTCTTTCACGTGAGTCGCTCTCTCAGGTGAGCTGCTTTCTCAGGTGAGTCGCTCTCTCCGGTGAGTCGCTCTCTGCGGTGAGTCGCTCTCTGTGGTGAGTCGCTCTCTGCGGTGAGTTGCTCTCTCAGGTGAGTCACTTTCTCAGGTGAGTCGCTCTCTCAGGTGAGCCGCTCTCTCAGGTGAGTCACTATCTCAGGTGAGCCGCTCTCTCAGGTGAGTCACTCTCTCAGTTGAGTTGCTCTCTCAGGTGAGTCGCTCTCTCAGGTGAGTCACTCTCTCAGGTGAGTCGCACTCTCAGGTGAGTTGCTCTCTCAGGTGAGTCACTCTCTCAGGTGAGTCACTCTCTCAGATGAGTCGCTCTCTGCGGTGAGTCGCTCTCTGTGGTGAATCGCCTTCTCAGGTGAGTCACTCTCTCAGGTGAGTCACTCTCTCAGGTGAGTCGGTCTCTCAGGTGAGTCACTCTCTCCGGTGAGCTGGTCTCTTGGGTGAGTCATTCTCTCAGGTGAGGCGCTCCCTCAGGTGAATCGCTCTCTCAGGTGAGTCACTCTCTCAGTTGAGTCGCTCTCTCAGGTGAGCCGCTCTCTCAGGTGAGTCACTCTCTCAGGTGAGTCACTCTCTCAGGTGAGTTGCTCTCTGTGGTGAGTCGCTCTCTGTGGTGAGTCGCTTTCTCAGGTGAGTCACTCTCTCAGGTGAGTCGCTCTCTCAGGTGAGTCACTCTCTCAGGTGAGTCGCTTTCTCAGGTGAGTCACTCTCTCAGGTGAGCTGCTTTCTCAGGTGAGTCACTCTCTCAGGTGAGTCACTCTCTCAGATGAGTTGCTCTCTGTGGTGAGTCATTCTCTGTGGTGAGTTGCTCTCTCAGGTGAGTCGCTTTCTCAGGTGAGTCGCTCTCTCAGGTCAGCCGCTCTCTCAGGTGAGTCACCCTCTCAGGTGAGCCCCTCTCTCCGGTGAGTCGCTCTCTCAGGTGAGCTGCTTTCTCAGGTGAGTCGCTCTCTCAGGTGAGTCGCTCTCTCAGGTGAGTCACTCTCTCAGGTGAGTTGCACTCTGTGGTGAGTCGCTCTCTGTGGTGAGTCGCTTTCTCAGGTGAGTCACTCTCTCAGGTGAGTCGCTCTCCCAGGTGAGTCACTCTCTCAGGTGAGTCGTTCTTTCAGGTGAGTCGCTCTCTCAGGTGAGCCGCTCTCTCAGGTGAGCCGCTCTCTCAGGTGAGTCACTCTCTCAGGTGGGTTACTCTCTCAGGTGAGTCGCTTTCTCAGGTGAGCCGCTCTTTCATGTGAGTCGCTCTCTCCGGTGAGTCGCTCTCTCAGGTGAGCTGCTTTCTCAGGTGAGTCGCTCTCAGGTGATTCGCTATCTCAGGTGAGTCGCTCTCTCAGGTGAGCCGCTCTCTGCGGTGAGTCGCTCTCTCAGGTGAGTTACTCTTTCAGCTGAGTTGCTTTCTCAGGTGAGCAGCTCTTTCACGTGAGTCGCTCTCTCAGGTGAGCTGCTTTCTCAGGTGAGTCGCTCTCTCCGGTGAGTCGCTCTCTGCGGTGAGTCGCTCTCTGTGGTGAGTCGCTCTCTGCGGTGAGTTGCTCTCTCAGGTGAGTCACTTTCTCAGGTGAGTCGCTCTCTCAGGTGAGCCGCTCTCTCAGGTGAGTCTCTATCTCAGGTGAGCCGCTCTCTCAGGTGAGTCACTCTCTCAGTTGAGTTGCTCTCTCAGGTGAGTCGCTCTCTCAGGTGAGTCTCTCTCTCAGGTGAGTCGCACTCTCAGGTGAGTTGCTCTCTCAGGTGAGTCACTCTCTCAGGTGAGTCACTCTCTCAGATGAGTCGCTCTCTGCGGTGAGTCGCTCTCTGTGGTGAATCGCCTTCTCAGGTGAGTCACTCTCTCAGGTGAGTCACTCTCTCAGGTGAGTCGGTCTCTCAGGTGAGTCACTCTCTCCGGTGAGCTGGTCTCTTGGGTGAGTCATTCTCTCAGGTGAGGCGCTCCCTCAGGTGAATCGCTCTCTCAGGTGAGTCACTCTCTCAGTTGAGTCGCTCTCTCAGGTGAGCCGCTCTCTCAGGTGAGTCACTCTCTCAGGTGAGTCACTCTCTCAGGTGAGTTGCTCTCTGTGGTGAGTCGCTCTCTGTGGTGAGTCGCTTTCTCAGGTGAGTCACTCTCTCAGGTGAGTCGCTCTCTCAGGTGAGTCACTCTCTCAGGTGAGTCGCTTTCTCAGGTGAGTCACTCTCTCAGGTGAGCTGCTTTCTCAGGTGAGTCACTCTCTCAGGTGAGTCACTCTCTCAGATGAGTTGCTCTCTGTGGTGAGTCATTCTCTGTGGTGAGTTGCTCTCTCAGGTGAGTCGCTTTCTCAGGTGAGTCGCTCTCTCAGGTCAGCCGCTCTCTCAGGTGAGTCACCCTCTCAGGTGAGCCCCTCTCTCCGGTGAGTCGCTCTCTCAGGTGAGCTGCTTTCTCAGGTGAGTCGCTCTCTCAGGTGAGTCGCTCTCTCAGGTGAGTCACTCTCTCAGGTGAGTTGCACTCTGTGGTGAGTCGCTCTCTGTGGTGAGTCGCTTTCTCAGGTGAGTCACTCTCTCAGGTGAGTCGCTCTCTCAGGTGAGTCACTCTCTCAGGTGATTTGCTTTCTCAGGTGAGTCACTCTCTCAGGTGAGCTGCTTTCTCAGGTGAGTCACTCTCTCAGGTGAGCCGCTCTCTCAGATGAGTTGCTCTCTGTGGTGAGTCGTTCTCTGTGGTGAGTTGCTCTCTCAGGTGAGTCGCTTTCTCAGGTGAGTCGCTCTCTCAGGTGAGCCGCTCTCTCAGGTGAGTCACCCTCTCAGGTGAGCCCCTCTCTCAGGTGAGTCGGTCTCTCAGGTGAGTTGCTCTCTCAGGTGAGTTACTCTCTCAGGTGAGTTGCTCTCTGCGGTGAGTCGCTCTCTGCGGTGAGTCGCTGTCTGTGGTGAGTCGCTCTCTGCGGTGAGTTGCTCTCTCAGGTGAGTCGCTTTCTCAGGTGAGTCGCTCTCTCAGGCGAGCCACTCTCTCAGGTGAGTCGCTTTCTCAGGTGAGTCACTCTCTCAGGTGATTCGCTCTCAGGTGAGTGACTCTCTCAGGTGAGTTACTCTCTCAGGTGAGTTGCTCTCTCAGGTGAGCCACTCTCTCAGGCGAGTCACTCTCTCAGGCGAGCCACTCTCTCAGGTGAGTCGCTCTCTCAGGTGAGTCACTCTCTCAGATGATTCGCTCTCAGGTGAGTTATTCTTTCAGGTGAGTCGCTCTCTCAGGTGAGCCGCTCTCTCAGGTGAGTCACTCTCTCAGGTGAGTTACTCTCTCGTGTGAGTCGCTTTCTCAGGTGAGCCGCTCTTTCACGTGAGTCGCTCTCTCCGGTGAGTCGCTCTCTCAGGTGAGCTGCTTTCTCAGGTGAGTCGCTCTCTCAGGTGAGTCACTCTCTCAGGTGAGTCGCTCTCTCAGGTGAGTCGCTCTCTCAGGTGATTCGCTCTCTCAGGTGAGTTGCTCTCTGCGGTGAGTCGCTCTCTCAGGTGAGTCGCTCTCTCAGGTGAGTCGCTCTCTCAGGTGAGTCGCTTTCTCAGTTGAGTCACTCTCTCAGGTGAGCCGCTCTCTCAGGTGAGTCGCTTTCTCAGGTGAGTCACTTTCTCAGGTGATTCGCTCTCAGGTGAGTCGCTCTCTCAGGTGAGCCACTCTCTCAGGCGAGTCACTCTCTCAGGTGAGTCGCTCTCCCAGGTGAGTCACTCTCTCAGGTGAGTCGTTCTTTCAGGTGAGTCGCTCTCTCAGGTGAGCCGCTCTCTCAGGTGAGCCGCTCTCTCAGGTGAGTCACTCTCTCAGGTGAGTTACTCTCTCAGGTGAGTCGCTTTCTCAGGTGAGCCGCTCTTTCATGTGAGTCGCTCTCTCCGGTGAGTCGCTCTCTCAGGTGAGCTGCTTTCTCAGGTGAGTCGCTCTCTCAGGTGATTCGCTATCTCAGGTGAGTCGCTCTCTCAGGTGAGCCGCTCTCTGCGGTGAGTCGCTCTCTCAGGTGAGTCACTCTCTCAGGTGATTCGCTCTCAGGTGAGTCGTTCTTTCAGGTGAGTCGCTTTCTCAGGTGAGCTGCTTTCTCAGGTGAGTCACTCTCTCAGGTGAGTTACTCTTTCAGCTGAGTTGCTTTCTCAGGTGAGCAGCTCTTTCACGTGAGTCGCTCTCTCAGGTGAGCTGCTTTCTCAGGTGAGTCGCTCTCTCCGGTGAGTCGCTCTCTGCGGTGAGTCGCTCTCTGTGGTGAGTCGCTCTCTGTGGTGAGTCGCTCTCTGCGGTGAGTTGCTCTCTCAGGTGAGTCACTCTCTCAGGTGAGCCGCTCTCTCAGGTGAGTCACTATCTCAGGTGAGCCGCTCTCTCAGGTGAGTCACTCTCTCAGTTGAGTTGCTCTCTCAGGTGAGTCGCTCTCTCAGGTGAGTCACTCTCTCAGGTGAGTCGCACTCTCAGGTGAGTTGCTCTCTCAGGTGAGTCACTCTCTCAGGTGAGTCACTCTCTCAGATGAGTCGCTCTCTGCGGTGAGTCGCTCTCTGTGGTGAATCGCCTTCTCAGGTGAGTCACTCTCTCAGGTGAGTCACTCTCTCAGGTGAGTCGGTCTCTCAGGTGAGTCACTCTCTCCGGTGAGCTGGTCTCTTGGGTGAGTCATTCTCTCAGGTGAGGCGCTCTCTCAGGTGAATCGCTCTCTCAGGTGAGTCACTCTCTCAGTTGAGTCGCTCTCTCAGGTGAGCCGCTCTCTCAGGTGAGTCACTCTCTCAGGTGAGTCACTCTCTCAGGTGAGTTGCTCTCTGTGGTGAGTCGCTCTCTGTGGTGAGTCGCTTTCTCAGGTGAGTCACTCTCTCAGGTGAGTCGCTCTCTCAGGTGAGTCACTCTCTCAGGTGAGTCGCTTTCTCAGGTGAGTCACTCTCTCAGGTGAGCTGCTTTCTCAGGTGAGTCACTCTCTCAGGTGAGTCACTCTCTCAGATGAGTTGCTCTCTGTGGTGAGTCATTCTCTGTGGTGAGTTGCTCTCTCAGGTGAGTCGCTTTCTCAGGTGAGTCGCTCTCTCAGGTCAGCCGCTCTCTCAGGTGAGTCACCCTCTCAGGTGAGCCCCTCTCTCAGGTGAGTCGGTCTCTCAGGTGAGTTGCTCTCTCAGGTGAGTTACTCTCTCAGGTGAGTTGCTCTCTGCGGTGAGTCGCTCTCTGCGGTGAGTCGCTCTCTGTGGTGAGTCGCTCTCTGCGGTGAGTTGCTCTCTCAGGTGAGTCGCTTTCACAGGTGAGTCGCTCTCCCAGGTGAGCCGCTCTCTCAGGTGAGTCGCTTTCTCAGGTGAGTCACTCTCTCAGGTGATTCCCTCTCAGGTGAGTGACTCTCTCAGGTGAGTCACTCTCTCAGGTGAGTTGCTCTCTCAGGTGAGCCAGTCTCTCAGGCGAGTCACTCTCTCAGGTGAGCCACTCTCTCAGGTGAGTCGCTCTCTCAGGTGAGTCACTCTCTCAGGTGATTCGCTCTCAGGTGAGTTATTCTTTCAGGTGAGTCGCTCTCTCAGGTGAGCCGCTCTCTCAGGTGAGTCACTCTCTCAGGTGAGTTACTCTCTCGTGTGAGTCGCTTTCTCAGGTGAGCCGCTCTTTCACGTGAGTCGCTCTCTCCGGTGAGTCGCTCTCTCAGGTGAGCTGCTTTCTCAGGTGAGTCGCTCTCTCAGGTGAGTCGCTCTCTCAGGTGAGCCGCTCTCTGCGGTGGGTCGCTCTCTCAGGTGAGTCACTCTCTCAGGTGATTCGCTCTCTGGTGAGTCGTTCTTTCAGGTGAGTCGCTCTCTCAGGTGAGCCGCTCTCTCAGGTGAGTCACTCTCTCAGGTGAGTTACTCTCTCAGGTGAGTTGCTTTCTCAGGTGAGCTGCTCCTTCACCTGAGTTGCTCTATCCGGTGAGTCGCTCTCTCAGCTGAGCTGCTTTCTCAGGTGAGTCGCTCTCTCAGGTGAGTCACTCTCTCAGGTGAGTCGCTCTCTCAGGTGAGTCGCTCTCTCAGGTGAGCCGCTCTCTGCGGTGAGTCACTCTCTCAGTTGAGTTGCTCTCTCAGGTGAGTCGCTCTCTCAGGTGAGTCGCTTTCTCAGGTGAGTCACTCTCTCCGGTGAGTCGCTCTCTGCGGTGAGTCGCTCTCTGTGGTGAGTTGCTCTCTCAGGTGCGTCGCTTTCTCAGGTGAGTCGCTCTCTCAGGTGAGCCGCTCTCTCAGGTGAGTCGCTTTCTCAGGTGAGTCACTCTCTCCGGTGAGTCGCTCTCTGCGGTGAGTCGCTCTCTGCGGTGAGTTGCTCTCTCAGGTGAGTCGCTTTCTCAGGTGAGCCGCTCTCTCAGGTGAGCCGCTCTCTCAGGTGAGTCACTCTCTCAGGTGAGCCCCTCTCTCAGGTGAGTCGCTCTCTCAGGTGAGCCCCTCTCTCAGGTGAGTCGCTCTCTCAGGTGAGTTGCTCTCTCAGGTGAGTCACTCTCTCAGGTGAGTCACTCTCTCAGGTGAGTCACTCTCTCAGATGAGTCGCTCTCTTCGGTGAGTCGCTCTCTGTGGTGAATCGCTTTCTCAGGTGAGTCACTCTCTCAGGTGAGTCACTCTCTCAGGTGAATTGCTCTCTCAGGTGAGTCACTCTCTCAGGTGAGTCACTCTCTCAGGTGAGTCGCTCTCTCAGGTGAGTCACTCTCTCTAGGTGAGCTGGTCTCTCAGGTGAGTCATTCTCTCAGGTGAGGCGCTCTCTCAGGTGAATCGCTCTCTCAGGTGAGTCACTCTCTCAGGTGATTCGCATTCTCAGGTGAGTCACTCTCTTAGGTGAGTTGCTCTCTGTGGTGAGTCGCTTTCTCAGGTGAGTCACTCTCTCAGGTGAATCGCTTTCTCAAGTGAGTCACTCTCTCCGGTGAGTCGCTCTCTCAGGTGAGTCGCTTTCTCAGGTGAGTCACTCTCTCAGGTGAGCTGCTTTCTCAGGTGAGTCACTCTCTCAGGTGAGCCCCTTTCTCAGGTGAGTCACCCTCTCAGGTGAGCCCCTCTCTCAGGTGAGTCGGTCTCTCAGGTGAGTTGCTCTCTTAGGTGAGTTACTCTCTCAGGTGAGTCGTTCTCTGTGGTGAGTTGCTCTCTCAGGTGAGTCGCTCTCTCAGGTGAGTTGCTCTCTCAGGTGAGCCACTCTCTCAGGCGAGTCACTCTCTCAGGTGAGCCACTCTCTCAGGTGAGTCGCTCTCTCAGGTGAGTCACTCTCTCAGGTGATTCGCTCTCAGGTGAGTTATTCTTTCAGGTGAGTCGCTCTCTCAGGTGAGCCGCTCTCTCAGGTGAGTCACTCTCTCAGGTGAGTTACTCTCTCGTGTGAGTCGCTTTCTCAGGTGAGCCGCTCTTTCACGTGTGTCGCTCTCTCCGGTGAGTCGCTCTCTCAGGTGAGCTGCTTTCTCAGGTGAGTCGCTCTCTCAGGTGAGTCACTCTCTCAGGTGAGTCGCTCTCTCAGGTGAGTCGCTCTCTCAGGTGAGCCGCTCTCTGCGGTGAGTCGCTCTCTCAGGTGAGTCACTCTCTTAGGTGATTCGCTGTCCGGTGAGTCGTTCTTTCAGGTGAGTCGCTCTCTCAGGTGAGCCGCTCTCTCAGGTGAGTCACTCTCTCAGGTGAGTTACTCTCTCAGGTGAGTTGCTTTCTCAGGTGAGCTGCTCTTTCACATGAGTCGCTCTCTCCGGTGAGTCGCTCTCTCAGCTGAGCAGCTTTCTCAGGTGAGTAGCTCTCTCAGGTGAGTCACTCTATCAGGTGAGTCGCTCTCTCAGGTGAGTCGCTCTCTCAGGTGAGCCGCTCTCTGCGGTGAGTCACTCTCTCAGTTGAGTTGCTCTCTCAGGTGAGTCGCTCTCTCAGGTGAGTCGCTTTCTCAGGTGAGTCACTCTCTCCGGTGAGTTGCTCACTGCGGTGAGTCGCTCTCTGCGGTGAGTTGCTCTCGCAGGTGCGTCGCTTTCTCAGGTGAGTCGCTCTCTCAGGTGAGCCGCTCTCTCAGGTGAGTCACTCTCTCAGGTGATTCGCTTTCTCAGGTGAGTCGCTCTCTCAGGTGAGTCACTCTCTCAGTTGAGTCGCTCTCTCAGGTGAGTCGCTCTCTCAGGTGAGTCACTCTCTCCGGTGAGTCGCTCTCTGCGGTGAGTCGCTCTCTGCGGTGAGTTGCTCTCTCAGGTGCGTCGCTTTATCAGGTGAGTCGCTCTCTCAGGTGAGCCGCTCTCTCAGGTGAGTCACTCTCTCAGTTGAGTTGCTCTCTCAGGTGAGTCGCTCTCTCAGGTGAGTCGCTTTCTCAGGTGAGTCACTCTCTCCGGTGAGTCGCTCTCTGCGGTGAGTCGCTCTCTGCGGTGAGTTGCTCTCTCAGGTGAGTCGCTTTCTCAGGTGAGTCGCTCTCTCAGGTGAGCCGCTCTCTCAGGTGAGTCACTCTCTCAGGTGAGCCCCTCTCTCAGGTGAGTCGCTCTCTCAGGTGAGTCACTCTCTCAGGTGAGCCGCTCTCTGCGGTGAGTCACTCTCTCAGGTGAGCCCCTCTCTCAGGTGAGTCGCTCTCTCAGGTGAGCCCCTCTCTCAGGTGAGTCGCTCTCTCAGGTGAGTTGCTCTCTCAGGTGAGTCACTCTCTCAGGTGAGTCACTCTCTCAGATGAGTCGCTCTCTTCGGTGAGTCGCTCTCTGTGGTGAATCGCTTTCTCAGGTGAGTCACTCTCTCAGGTGAGTCACTCTCTCAGGTGAATTGCTCTCTCAGGTGAGTGACTCTCTCAGGTGAGTCACTATCTCAGGTGAGTCGCTCTCTCAGGTGAGTCACTCTCTCTAGGTGAGCTGGTCTCTCAGGTGAGTCATTCTCTCAGGTGAGGCGCTCTCTCAGGTGAATCGCTCTCTCAGGTGAGTCACTCTCTCAGGTGATTCGCATTCTCAGGTGAGTCACTCTCTCAGGTGAGTTGCTCTCTGTGGTGAGTCGCTTTCTCAGGTGAGTCACTCTCTCAGGTGAATCGCTTTCTCAAGTGAGTCACTCTCTCCGGTGAGTCGCTCTCTCAGGTGAGTTGCTTTCTCAGGTGAGTCACTCTCTCAGGTGAGCTGCTTTCTCAGGTGAGTCACTCTCTCAGGTGAGCCCCTTTCTCAGGTGAGTCACCCTCTCAGGTGAGCCCCTCTCTCAGGTGAGTCGGTCTCTCAGGTGAGTTGCTCTCTCAGGTGAGTTACTCTCTCAGGTGAGTCGTTCTCTGTGCTGAGTTGCTCTCTCAGGTGAGTCGCTTTCTCAGGTGAGTCGCTCTCTCAGGTGAGCCCCTCTCTCAGGTGAGTCACCCTCTCAGGTGAGTTGCTCTCTCAGGTGAGTGACTCTCTCAGGTGAGTCGCTCTCTCAGGTGAGTTGCTCTCTCAGGTGAGCCACTCTCTCAGGCGAGTCACTCTCTCAGGTGAGCCACTCTCTCAGGTGAGTCGCTCTCTCAGGTGAGTCGCTCTCTCAGGTGATTCGCTCTCAGGTGAGTTATTCTTTCAGGTGAGTCGCTCTCTCAGGTGAGCCGCTCTCTCAGGTGAGTCACTCTCTCAGGTGAGTTACTCTCTCGTGTGAGTCGCTTTCTCAGGTGAGCCGCTCTTTCACGTGAGTCGCTCTCTCCGGTGAGTCGCTCTCTCAGGTGAGCTGCTTTCTCAGGTGAGTCGCTCTCTCAGGTGAGTCACTCTCTCAGGTGAGTCGCTCTCTCAGGTGAGTCGCTCTCTCAGGTGAGCCGCTCTCTGCGGTGAGTCGCTCTCTCAGGTGAGTCACTCTCTCAGGTGATTCGCTCTCCGGTGAGTCGTTCTTTCAGGTGAGTCGCTCTCTCAGGTGAGCCCCTCTCTCAGGTGAGTCACTCTCTCAGGTGAGTTACTCTCTCAGGTGAATTGCTTTCTCAGGTGAGCTGCTCTTTCACATGAGTTGCTCTCTCCGGTGAGTCGCTCTCTCAGCTGAGCTGCTTTCTCAGGTGAGTCGCTCTCTCAGGTGAGTCACTCTCTCAGGTGAGTCACTCTCTCAGGTGAGTCGCTCTCTCAGGTGAGTCGCTCTCTCAGGTGAGCCGCTCTCTGCGGTGAGTCACTCTCTCAGTTGAGTTGCTCTCTCAGGTGAGTCGCTCTCTCAGGTGAGTCGCTTTCTCAGGTGAGTCACTCTCTCCGGTGAGTCGCTCTCTGCGGTGAGTCGCTCTCTGCAGTGAGTTGCTTTCTCAGGTGAGTCACTCTCTCCGGTGAGTCGCTCTCTGAGGTGAGTCGCTCTCTGCGGTGAGTTGCTCTCTCAGGTGCGTCGCTTTCTCAGGTGAGTCGCTCTCTCAGGTGAGCCGCTCTCTCAGGTGAGTCACTCTCTCAGTTGAGTTGCTCTCTCAGGTGAGTCACTCTCTCAGGTGAGTCGCTTTCTCAGGTGAGTCACTCTCTCCGGTGAGTCGCTCTCTGCGGTGAGTCGCTCTCTGCGGTGAGTTGCTCTCTCAGGTGAGTCACTCTCTCAGGTGAGTCACTCTCTCAGATGAGTCGCTCTCTTCGGTAGGTCGCTCTCTGTGGTGAATCGCTTTCTCAGGTGAGTCACTCTCTCAGGTGAGTCACTCTCTCAGGTGAATTGCTCTCTCAGGTGAGTCACTCTCTCAGGTGAGTCGCTCTCTCAGGTGAGTCGCTCTCTCAGGTGAGCCGCTCTCTCAGGTGAGTCACTCTCTCTGTTGAGTTGCTCTCTCAGGTGAGTCACTCTCTCCGGTGAGTCGCTCTCTGAGGTGAGTCGCTCTCTGCGGTGAGTTGCTCTCTCAGGTGCGTCGCTTTCTCAGGTGAGTCGCTCTCTCAGGTGAGCCGCTCTCTCAGGTGAGTCACTCTCTCAGTTGAGTTGCTCTCTCAGGTGAGTCGCTCTCTCAGGTGAGTCGCTTTCTCAGGTGAGTCACTCTCTCCGGTGAGTCGCTCTCTGCGGTGAGTCGCTCTCTACGGTGAGTTGCTCTCTCAGGTGAGTCACTCTCTCAGGTGAGTCACTCTCTCAGGTGAGTCGCTCTCTTCGGTGAGTCGCTCTCTGTGGTGAATCGCTTTCTCAGGTGAGTCACTCTCTCAGGTGAGTCACTCTCTCAGGTGAATTGCTCTCTCAGGTGAGTCACTCTCTCAGGTGAGTCACTCTCTCAGGTGAGTCGCTCTCTCAGGTGAGTCACTCTCTCTAGGTGAGCTGGTCTCTCAGGTGAGTCATTCTCTCAGGTGAGGCGCTCTCTCAGGTGAATCGCTCTCTCAGGTGAGTCACTCTCTCAGGTGAGTCGCATTCTCAGGTGAGTCACTCTCTCAGGTGAGTTGCTCTCTGTGGTGAGTCGCTTTCTCAGGTGAGTCACTCTCTCAGGTGAATCGCTTTCTCAAGTGAGTCACTCTCTCCGGTGAGTCGCTCTCTCAGGTGAGTCGCTTTCTCAGGTGAGTCACTCTCTCAGGTGAGCTGCTTTCTCAGGTGAGTCACCCTCTCAGGTGAGCCCCTCTCTCAGGTGAGTCACTCTCTCAGGTGAGTCGCTCTCTCAGGTGAGTCGCTCTCTCAGGTGAGCCGCTCTCTGCGGTGAGTCACTCTCTCAGGTGAGCCCCTTTCTCAGGTGAGTCACCCTCTCAGGTGAGCCCCTCTCTCAGGTGAGTCGGTCTCTCAGGTGAGTTGCTCTCTCAGGTGAGTTACTCTCTCAGGTGAGTCGTTCTCTGTGCTGAGTTGCTCTCTCAGGTGAGTCGCTTTCTCAGGTGAGTCGCTCTCTCAGGTGAGCCCCTCTCTCAGGTGAGTCACCCTCTCAGGTGAGTTGCTCTCTCAGGTGAGTGACTCTCTCAGGTGAGTCGCTCTCTCAGGTGAGTTGCTCTCTCAGGTGAGCCACTCTCTCAGGCGAGTCACTCTCTCAGGTGAGCCACTCTCTCAGGTGAGTCGCTCTCTCAGGTGAGTCGCTCTCTCAGGTGATTCGCTCTCAGGTGAGTTATTCTTTCAGGTGAGTCGCTCTCTCAGGTGAGCCGCTCTCTCAGGTGAGTCACTCTCTCAGGTGAGTTACTCTCTCGTGTGAGTCGCTTTCTCAGGTGAGCCGCTCTTTCACGTGAGTCGCTCTCTCCGGTGAGTCGCTCTCTCAGGTGAGCTGCTTTCTCAGGTGAGTCGCTCTCTCAGGTGAGTCACTCTCTCAGGTGAGTCGCTCTCTCAGGTGAGTCGCTCTCTCAGGTGAGCCGCTCTCTGCGGTGAGTCGCTCTCTCAGGTGAGTCACTCTCTCAGGTGATTCGCTCTCCGGTGAGTCGTTCTTTCAGGTGAGTCGCTCTCTCAGGTGAGCCCCTCTCTCAGGTGAGTCACTCTCTCAGGTGAGTTACTCTCTCAGGTGAATTGCTTTCTCAGGTGAGCTGCTCTTTCACATGAGTTGCTCTCTCCGGTGAGTCGCTCTCTCAGCTGAGCTGCTTTCTCAGGTGAGTCGCTCTCTCAGGTGAGTCACTCTCTCAGGTGAGTCACTCTCTCAGGTGAGTCGCTCTCTCAGGTGAGTCGCTCTCTCAGGTGAGCCGCTCTCTGCGGTGAGTCACTCTCTCAGTTGAGTTGCTCTCTCAGGTGAGTCGCTCTCTCAGGTGAGTCGCTTTCTCAGGTGAGTCACTCTCTCCGGTGAGTCGCTCTCTGCGGTGAGTCGCTCTCTGCAGTGAGTTGCTTTCTCAGGTGAGTCACTCTCTCCGGTGAGTCGCTCTCTGAGGTGAGTCGCTCTCTGCGGTGAGTTGCTCTCTCAGGTGCGTCGCTTTCTCAGGTGAGTCGCTCTCTCAGGTGAGCCGCTCTCTCAGGTGAGTCACTCTCTCAGTTGAGTTGCTCTCTCAGGTGAGTCACTCTCTCAGGTGAGTCGCTTTCTCAGGTGAGTCACTCTCTCCGGTGAGTCGCTCTCTGCGGTGAGTCGCTCTCTGCGGTGAGTTGCTCTCTCAGGTGAGTCACTCTCTCAGGTGAGTCACTCTCTCAGATGAGTCGCTCTCTTCGGTAGGTCGCTCTCTGTGGTGAATCGCTTTCTCAGGTGAGTCACTCTCTCAGGTGAGTCACTCTCTCAGGTGAATTGCTCTCTCAGGTGAGTCACTCTCTCAGGTGAGTCGCTCTCTCAGGTGAGTCGCTCTCTCAGGTGAGCCGCTCTCTCAGGTGAGTCACTCTCTCAGTTGAGTTGCTCTCTCAGGTGAGTCACTCTCTCCGGTGAGTCGCTCTCTGAGGTGAGTCGCTCTCTGCGGTGAGTTGCTCTCTCAGGTGCGTCGCTTTCTCAGGTGAGTCGCTCTCTCAGGTGAGCCGCTCTCTCAGGTGAGTCACTCTCTCAGTTGAGTTGCTCTCTCAGGTGAGTCGCTCTCTCAGGTGAGTCGCTTTCTCAGGTGAGTCACTCTCTCCGGTGAGTCGCTCTCTGCGGTGAGTCGCTCTCTACGGTGAGTTGCTCTCTCAGGTGAGTCACTCTCTCAGGTGAGTCACTCTCTCAGGTGAGTCGCTCTCTTCGGTGAGTCGCTCTCTGTGGTGAATCGCTTTCTCAGGTGAGTCACTCTCTCAGGTGAGTCACTCTCTCAGGTGAATTGCTCTCTCAGGTGAGTCACTCTCTCAGGTGAGTCACTCTCTCAGGTGAGTCGCTCTCTCAGGTGAGTCACTCTCTCTAGGTGAGCTGGTCTCTCAGGTGAGTCATTCTCTCAGGTGAGGCGCTCTCTCAGGTGAATCGCTCTCTCAGGTGAGTCACTCTCTCAGGTGAGTCGCATTCTCAGGTGAGTCACTCTCTCAGGTGAGTTGCTCTCTGTGGTGAGTCGCTTTCTCAGGTGAGTCACTCTCTCAGGTGAATCGCTTTCTCAAGTGAGTCACTCTCTCCGGTGAGTCGCTCTCTCAGGTGAGTCGCTTTCTCAGGTGAGTCACTCTCTCAGGTGAGCTGCTTTCTCAGGTGAGTCACTC
The DNA here is from genome assembly GCF_017639515.1 of Carcharodon carcharias. Lineage (NCBI taxonomy): Eukaryota > Metazoa > Chordata > Chondrichthyes > Lamniformes > Lamnidae > Carcharodon > Carcharodon carcharias. The sequence goes on from NC_054488.1 coordinate 63,666,563, forward strand.
TCTCAGGTGAGCCCCTTTCTCAGGTGAGTCACCCTCTCAGGTGAGCCCCTCTCTCAGGTGAGTCGGTCTCTCAGGTGAGTTGCTCTCTCAGGTGAGTTACTCTCTCAGGTGAGTCGTTCTCTGTGGTGAGTTGCTCTCTCAGGTGAGTTGCTCTCTCAGGTGTGTCGCTTTCTCAGGTGAGTCGCTCTCTCAGGTGAGCCCCTCTCTCAGGTGAGTCACCCTCTCAGGTGAGCCCCTCTCTCAGGTGAGTCACTCTCTCTGGTGAGTCGCTCTCTCAGGTGAGTCGCTCTCTCAGGTGAGCCGCTCTCTGCGGTGAGTCGCTCTCTCAGGTGAGTCGCTCTATCAGGTGAGCCGCTCTCGCAGGTGAGTCACTCTCTCAGGTGAGTAGCTTTCTCAGGTGAGTCGCTCTCTCAGGTGAGTCACTCTCTCAGTTGAGTCGCTCTCTCAGGTGAGTCGCTCTCTCAGGTGAGTCGCTCTCTGCGGTGAGTCGCTCTCTGCGGTGAGTCGCTCTCTGCGGTGAGTTGCTCTCTCAGGTGCGTCGCTTTCTCAGGTGAGTCGCTCTCTCAGGTGAGCCGCTCTCTCAGGTGAGTCACTCTCTCAGTTGAGTTGCTCTCTCAGGTGAGTCGCTCTCTCAGGTGAGTCGCTTTCTCAGGTGAGTCGCTCTCTCCGGTGAGTCGCTCTCTGCGGTGAGTCGCTCTCTGTGGTGAGTCGCTCTCTGCGGTGAGTTGCTCTCTCAGGTGAGTCGCTTTCTCAGGTGAGTCGCACTCTCAGGTGAGCCGCTCTCTCAGGTGAGTCACTCTCTCAGGTGAGCCCCTCTCTCAGGTGAGTCGCTCTCTCAGGTGAGCCCCTCTCTCAGGTGAGTCGCTCTCTCAGGTGAGTTGCTCTCTCAGGTGAGTCACTCTCTCAGGTGATTCACTCTCTCAGATGAGTCGCTCTCTTCGGTGAGTCGCTCTCTGTGGTGAATCGCTTTCTCAGGTGAGTCACTCTCTCAGGTGAGTCACTCTCTCAGGTGAGTCACTCTCTCAGGTGAGTTGCTCTCTCAGGTGAGTCACTCTCTCTAGGTGAGCTGGTCTCTCAGGTGAGTCATTCTCTCAGGTGAGGCGCTCTCTCAGGTGAATCGCTCTCTCAGGTGAGTCACTCTCTCAGGTGAGTCGCATTCTCAGGTGAGTCACTCTCTCAGGTGAGTTGCTCTCTGTGGTGAGTCGCTTTCTCAGGTGAGTCACTCTCTCAGGTGAATCGCTTTCTCAAGTGAGTCACTCTCTCCGGTGAGTCGCTCTCTCAGGTGAGTCGCTTTCTCAGGTGAGTCACTCTCTCAGGTGAGCTGCTTTCTCAGGTGAGTCACTCTCTCAGGTGAGCCCCTTTCTCAGGTGAGTCACCCTCTCAGGTGAGCCCCTCTCTCAGGTGAGTCGGTCTCTCAGGTGAGTGGCTCTCTCAGGTGAGTTACTCTCTCAGGTGAGTCGTTCTCTGTGGTGAGTTGCTCTCTCAGGTGAGTCGCTTTCTCAGGTGAGTCGCTCTCTCAGGTGAGCCCCTCTCTCAGGTGAGTCACCCTCTCAGGTGAGTCACTCTCTCAGGTGATTCGCTCTCAGGTGAGTGACTCTCTCAGGTGAGTCGCTCTCTCAGGTGAGTTGCTCTCTCAGGTGAGCCACTCTCTCAGGCGAGTCACTCTCTCAGGTGAGCCACTCTCTCAGGTGAGTCGCTCTCTCAGGTGAGTCACTCTCTCAGGTGAGTCACTCTCTCAGATGAGTCGCTCTCTTCGGTGAGTCGCTCTCTGTGGTGAATCGCTTTCTCAGGTGAGTCACTCTCTCAGGTGAGTCACTCTCTCAGGTGAATTGCTCTCTCAGGTGAGTCACTCTCTCAGGTGAGTCACTCTCTCAGGTGAGTCGCTCTCTCAGGTGAGTCACTCTCTCTAGGTGAGCTGGTCTCTCAGGTGAGTCATTCTCTCAGGTGAGGCGCTCTCTCAGGTGAATCGCTCTCTCAGGTGAGTCACTCTCTCAGGTGAGTCGCATTCTCAGGTGAGTCACTCTCTCAGGTGAGTTGCTCTCTGTGGTGAGTCGCTTTCTCAGGTGAGTCACTCTCTCAGGTGAATCGCTTTCTCAAGTGAGTCACTCTCTCCGGTGAGTCGCTTTCTCAGTTGAGTCGCTTTCTCAGGTGAGTCACTCTCTCAGGTGAGCTGCTTTCTCAGGTGAGTCACTCTCTCAGGTGAGCCCCTTTCTCAGGTGAGTCACCCTCTCAGTTGAGCCCCTCTCTCAGGTGAGTGACTCTCTCAGGTGAGTCGCTCTCTCAGGTGAGTCGCTCTCTCAGGTGAGCCGCTCTCTGCGGTGAGTCGCTCTCTGCGGTGAGTCGCTCTCTCAGGTGAGTCACTCTCTCAGGTGAGTCGCTCTATCAGGTGAGCCGCTCTCTCAGGTGAATTGCTCTCTCAGGTGAGTCACTCTCTCAGGTGAGTCACTCTCTCAGGTGAGTCGCTCTCTCAGGTGAGTCACTCTCTCTAGGTGAGCTGGTCTCTCAGGTGAGTCATTCTCTCAGGTGAGGCGCTCTCTCAGGTGAATCGCTCTCTCAGGTGAGTCATTCTCTCAGGTGAATCGCTTTCTCAAGTGAGTCACTCTCTCCGGTGAGTCGCTCTCTCAGGTGAGTCGCTTTCTCAGGTGAGTCACTCTCTCAGGTGAGCTGCTTTCTCAGGTGAGTCACTCTCTCAGGTGAGCCCCTTTCTCAGGTGAGTCACCCTCTCAGGTGAGCCCCTCTCTCAGGTGAGTCGGTCTCGAGGGTGAGTTGCTCTCTCAGGTGAGTTACTCTCTCAGGTGAGTCGTTCTCTGTGGTGAGTTGCTCTCTCAGGTATGTCGCTTTCTCAGGTGAGTCGCTCTCTCAGGTGAGCCCCTCTCTCAGGTGAGTCACCCTCTCAGGTGAGCCCCTCTCTCAGGTGAGTCACTCTCTCTGGTGAGTCGCTCTCTCAGGTGAGTCGCTCTCTCAGGTGAGCCGCTCTCTGCGGTGAGTCGCTCTCTCAGGTGAGTCACTCTCTCAGGTGAGTCGCTCTATCAGGTGAGCCGCTCTCGCAGGTGAGTCACTCTCTCAGGTGAGTCGCTTTCTCAGGTGAGTCGCTCTCTCAGGTGAGTCACTCTCTCCGGTGAGTCGCTCTCTGCCGTGAGTCGCTCTCTGCGGTGAGTTGCTCTCTCAGGTGCGTCGCTTTCTCAGGTGAGCCGCTCTCTCAGGTGAGTCACTCTCTCAGTTGAGTTGCTCTCTCAGGTGAGTCGCTCTCTCAGGTGAGTCGCTTTCTCAGGTGAGTCACTCTCTCCGGTGAGTCGCTCTCTGTGGTGAGTCGCTCTCTGCGGTGAGTTGCTCTCTCAGGTGAGTCGCTTTCTCAGGTGAGTCGCTCTCTCAGGTGAGCCGCTCTCTCAGGTGAGTCACTCTCTCAGGTGAGCCCCTCTCTCAGGTGAGTCGCTCTCTCAGGTGAGCCCCCCTCTCAGGTGAGTCGCTCTCTCAGGTGAGTTGCTCTCTCAGGTGAGTCACTCTCTCAGGTGAGTCACTCTCTCAGATGAGTCGCTCTCTTCGGTGAGTCGCTCTCTGTGGTGAATCGCTTTCTCAGGTGAGTCACTCTCTCAGGTGAGTCACTCTCTCAGGTGAATTGCTCTCTCAGGTGAGTCACTCTCTCAGGTGAGTCACTCTCTCAGGTGAGTTGCTCTCTCAGGTGAGTCACTCTCTCTAGGTGAGCTGGTCTCTCAGGTGAGTCATTCTCTCAGGTGAGGCGCACTCTCAGGTGAATCGCTCTCTCAGGTGAGTCACTCTCTCAGGTGAGTCGCATTCTCAGGTGAGTCACTCTCTGTGGTGAGTCGCTTTCTCAGGTGAGTCACTCTCTCAGGTGAATCGCTTTCTCAAGTGAGTCACTCTCTCCGGTGAGTCGCTCTCTCAGGTGAGTCGCTTTCTCAGGTGAGTCACTCTCTCAGGTGAGCTGCTTTCTCAGGTGAGTCACTCTCTCAGGTGAGCCCCTTTCTCAGGTGAGTCACCCTCTCAGGTGAGCCCCTCTCTCAGGTGAGTCGGTCTCTCAGGTGAGTTGCTCTCTCAGGTGAGTTACTCTCTCAGGTGAGTCGTTCTCTGTGGTGAGTTGCTCTCTCAGGTGAGTCGCTTTCTCAGGTGAGTCGCTCTCTCAGGTGAGCCCCTCTCTCAGGTGAGTCACCCTCTCAGGTGAGTCACTCTCTCAGGTGATTCGCTCTCAGGTGAGTGACTCTCTCAGGTGAGCCCCTTTCTCAGGTGAGTCACCCTCTCAGGTGAGCCCCTCTCTCAGGTGAGACGGTCTCTCAGGTGAGTTGCTCTCTCAGGTGAGTTACTCTCTCAGGTGAGTCGTTCTCTGTGGTGAGTTGCTCTCTCAGGTGAGTCGCTTTCTCAGGTGAGTCACTCTCTCAGGTGAGCCCCTCTCTCAGGTGAGTCACCCTCTCAGGTGAACCCCTCTCTCAGGTGAGTCACTCTCTCTGGTGAGTCGCTCTCTCAGGTGAGCCGCTCTCTCAGGTGAGCCGCTCTCTGTGGTGAGTCGCTCTCTCAGGTGAGTCACTCTCTCAGGTGAGTCGCTCTATCAGGTGAGCCGCTCTCTCAGGTGAGTCACTCTCTCAGGTGAGTCGCTTTCTCAGGTGAGTCGCTCTCTCAGGTGAGTCACTCTCTCCGGTGAGTCGCTCTCTGCGGTGAGTCGCTCTCTGCGGTGAGTTGCTCTCTCAGGTGCGTCGCTTTCTCAGGTGAGTCGCTCTCTCAGGTGAGCCGCTCTCTCAGGTGAGTCACTCTCTCAGTTGAGTTGCTCTCTCAGGTGAGTCGCTCTCTCAGGTGAGTCGCTTTCTCAGGTGAGTCACTCTCTCCGGTGAGTCGCTCTCTGCGGTGAGTCGCTCTCTGCGGTGAGTTGCTCTCTCAGGTGAGTCGCTTTCTCAGGTGAGTCGCTCTCTCAGGTGAGCCGCTCTCTCAGGTGAGTCACTCTCTCAGGTGAGCCCCTCTCTCAGGTGAGTCACTCTCTCCGGTGAGTCGCTCTCTGCGGTGAGTCGCTCTCTGCGGTGAGTTGCTCTCTCAGGTGAGTCGCTTTCTCAGGTGAGTCACTCTCTCCGGTGAGTCACTCTCTGCGGTGAGTCGCTCTCTGCGGTGAGTTGCTCTCTCAGGTGAGTCGCTTTCTCAGGTGAGCCGCTCTCTCAGGTGAGTCACTCTCTCAGGTGAGCCCCTCTCTCAGGTGAGTCGCTCTCTCAGGTGAGCCCCTCTCTCAGGTGAGTCGCTCTCTCAGGTGAGTTGCTCTCTCAGGTGAGTCACTCTCTCAGGTGAGTCACTCTCTCAGATGAGTCGCTCTCTTCGGTGAGTCGCTCTCTGTGGTGAATCGCTTTCTCAGGTGAGTCACTCTCTCAGGTGAGTCACTCTCTCAGGTGAATTGCTCTCTCAGGTGAGTCACTCTCTCTAGGTGAGCTGGTCTCTTGGGTGAGTCATTCTCTCAGGTGAGGCGCTCTCTCAGGTGAATCGCTCTCTCAGGTGAGTCACTCTCTCAGGTGAGTCGCATTCTCAGGTGAGTCACTCTCTCAGGTGAGTTGCTCTCTGTGGTGAGTCGCTTTCTCAGGTGAGTCACTCTCTCAGGTGAATCGCTTTCTCAAGTGAGTCACTCTCTCCGGTGAGTCGCTCTCTCAGGTGAGTCGCTGTCTCAGGTGAGTCACTCTCTCAGGTGAGCTGCTTTCTCAGGTGAGTCACTTTCTCAGGTGAGCCCCTTTCTCAGGTGAGTGACTCTCTAAGGTGAGTCGCTCTCTCAGGTGAGTCGCTCTCTCAGGTGAGCCGCTCTCTGCGGTGAGTCGCTCTCTCAGGTGAGTCACTCTCTCAGGTGAGTCGCTCTATCAGGTGAGCCGCTCTCTCAGGTGAGTCACTCTCTCAGGTGAGTCGCTTTCTCAGGTGAGTCGCTCTCTCAGGTGAGTCACTCTCTCCGGTGAGTCGCTCTCTGCGGTGAGTCGCTCTCTGCGGTGAGTTGCTCTCTCAGGTGCGTCGCTTTCTCAGGTGAGTCGCTCTCTCAGGTGAGCCGCTCTCTCAGGTGAGTCACTCTCTCAGTTGAGTTGCTCTCTCAGGTGAGTCGCTCTCTCAGGTGAGTCGCTTTCTCAGGTGAGTCACTCTCTCCGGTGAGTCGCTCTCTGCGGTGAGTCGCTCTCTGCGGTGAGTCGCTCTCTCAGGTGAGTCGCTTTCTCAGGTGAGTCGCTCTCTCAGGTGAGCCGCTCTCTCAGGTGAGTCACTCTCTCAGGTGAGCCCCTCTCTCAGGTGAGTCGCTCACTCAGGTGAGCCCCTCTCTCAGGTGAGTCGATCTCTCAGGTGAGTTGCACTCTCAGGTGAGTCACTCTCTCAGGTGAGTCACTCTCTCAGATGAGTCGCTCTCTCAGCTGAGCTGCTTTCTCAGGTGAGTCGCTCTCTCAGGTGAGTCACTCTCTCAGGTGAGTCGCTCTCTCAGGTGAGTCGCTCTCTCAGGTGAGCCGCTCTCTGCGGTGAGTCACTCTCTCAGTTGAGTTGCTCTCTCAGATGAGTCGCTCTCTCAGGTGAGTCGCTTTCTCAGGTGAGTCACTCTCTCCGGTGAGTCGCTCTCTGCGGTGAGTCGCTCTCTGCGGTGAGTTGCTCTCTCAGGTGCGTCGCTTTCTCAGGTGAGTCGCTCTCTCAGGTGAGCCGCTCTCTCAGGTGAGTCACTCTCTCAGTTGAGTTGCTCTCTCAGGTGAGTCGCTCTCTCAGGTGAGTCGCTTTCTCAGGTGAGTCACTCTCTCCGGTGAGTCGCTCTCTGCGGTGAGTCGCTCTCTGCGGTGATTTGCTCTCTCAGGTGAGTCGCTTTCTCAGGTGAGTCGCTCTCTCAGGTGAGCCGCTCTCTCAGGTGAGTCACTCTCTCAGGTGAGCCCCTCTCTCAGGTGAGTCGCTCTCTCAGGTGAGCCCCTCTCTCAGGTGAGTCGCTCTCTCAGGTGAGTTGCTCTCTCAGGTGAGTCACTCTCTCAGGTGAGTCACTCTCTCAGATGAGTCGCTCTCTTCGGTGAGTCGCTCTCTGTGGTGAATCGCTTTCTCAGGTGAGTCACTCTCTCAGGTGAGTCACTCTCTCAGGTGAATTGCTCTCTCAGGTGAGTCACTCTCTCAGGTGAGTCACTCTCTCAGGTGAGTTGCTCTCTCAGGTGAGTCACTCTCTCTAGGTGAGCTGGTCTCTCAGGTGAGTCATTCTCTCAGGTGAGGCGCACTCTCAGGTGAATCGCTCTCTCAGGTGAGTCACTCTCTCAGGTGAGTCGCATTCTCAGGTGAGTCACTCTCTCAGGTGAGTTGCTCTCTGTGGTGAGTCGCTTTCTCAGGTGAGTCACTCTCTCAGGTGAATCGCTTTCTCAAGTGAGTCACTCTCTCTGGTGAGTCGCTCTCTCAGGTGAGTCGCTTTCTCAGGTGAGTCACTCTCTCAGGTGAGCTGCTTTCTCAGGTGAGTCACTTTTTCAGGTGAGCCCCTTTCTCAGGTGAGCCCCTTTCTCAGGTGAGTCACCCTCTCAGGTGAGCCCCTCTCTCAGGTGAGTCGGTCTCTCAGGTGAGTTGCTCTCTCAGGTGAGTTACTCTCTCAGGTGAGTCGTTCTCTGTGGTGAGTTGCTCTCTCAGGTGAGTCGCTTTCTCAGGTGAGTCGCTCTCTCAGGTGAGCCCCTCTCTCAGGTGAGTCACCCTCTCAGGTGAGTTGCTCTCTCAGGTGAGTGACTCTCTCAGGTGAGTCACTCTCTCAGGTGAGTTGCTCTCTCAGGTGAGTCACTCTCTCTAGGTGAGCTGGTCTCTCAGGTGAGTCATTCTCTCAGGTGAGGCGCACTCTCAGGTGAATCGCTCTCTCAGGTGAGTCACTCTATCAGGTGAGTCGCATTCTCAGGTGAGTCACTCTCTCAGGTGAGTTGCTCTCTGTGGTGAGTCGCTTTCTCAGGTGAGTCACTCTCTCAGGTGAATCGCTTTCTCAAGTGAGTCACTCTCTCCGGTGAGTCGCTCTCTCAGGTGAGTCGCTTTCTCAGGTGAGTCACTCTCTCAGGTGAGTTGCTCTCTGTGGTGAGTCGCTTTCTCAGGTGAGCCCCTTTCTCAGGTGAGTCACCCTCTCAGGTGAGCCCCTCTCTCAGGTGAGTCGGTCTCTCAGGTGAGTTGCTCTCTCAGGTGAGTTACTCTCTCAGGTGAGTCGTTCTCTGTGGTGAGTTGCTCTCTCAGGTGAGTCGCTTTCTCAGGTGAGTCGCTCTCTCAGGTGAGCCCCTCTCTCAGGTGAGTCACCCTCTCAGGTGAGTCACTCTCTCAGGTGATTCGCTCTCAGGTGAGTGACTCTCTCAGGTGAGTCGCTCTCTCAGGTGAGTTGCTCTCTCAGGTGAGCCACTCTCTCAGGCGAGTCACTCTCTCAGGTGAGCCACTCTCTCAGGTGAGTCGCTCTCTCAGGTGAGTCACTCTCTCAGGTGAGTCACTCTCTCAGATGAGTCGCTCTCTTCGGTGAGTCGCTCTCTGTGGTGAATCGCTTTCTCAGGTGAGTCACTCTCTCAGGTGAGTCACTCTCTCAGGTGAATTGCTCTCTCAGGTGAGTCACTCTCTCAGGTGAATCACTCTCTCAGGTGAGTCGCTCCCTCAGATGAGTCACTCTCTCTAGGTGAGCTGGTCTCTCAGGTGAGTCATTCTCTCAGGTGAGCCGCTCTCTCAGGTGAATCGCTCTCTCAGGTGAGTCACTCTCTCAGGTGAGTCGCATTCTCAGGTGAGTCACTCTCTCAGGTGAGTTGCTCTCTGTGGTGAGTCGCTTTCTCAGGTGAGTCACTCTCTCAGGTGAATCGCTTTCTCAAGTGAGTCACTCTCTCCGGTGAGTCGCTCTCTCAGGTGAGTCGCTTTCTCAGGTGAGTCACTCTCTCAGGTGAGCTGCTTTCTCAGGTGAGTCACTTTCTCAGGTGAGCCCCTTTCTCAGGTGAGTCACCCTCTCAGGTGAGCCCCTCTCTCAGGTGAGTGACTCTCTCAGGTGAGTCGCTCTCTCAGGTGAGTCGCTCTCTCAGGTGAGCCGCTCTCTCAGGTGAGCCGCTCTCTCAGGTGAGCCGCTCTCTGCGGTGAGTCGCTCTCTCAGGTGAGTCACTCTCTCAGGTGAGTCGCTCTATCAGGTGAGCCGCTCTCTTTGGTGAGTCACTCTCTCAGGTGAGTCGCTTTCTCAGGTGAGTCGCTCTCTCAGGTGAGTCACTCTCTCAGTTGAGTTGCCCTCTCAGGTGAGTCGCTCTCTCAGGTGAGTCGCTCTCTCAGGTGAGTCGCTCTCTGCGGTGAGTCGCTCTCTGCGGTGAGTTGCTCTCTCAGGTGTGTCGCTTTCTCAGGTGAGTCGCTCTCTCAGGTGAGCCGCTCTCTCAGGTGAGTCACTCTCTCAGTTGAGTTGCTCTCTCAGGTGAGTCGCTCTCTCAGGTGAGTCGCTTTCTCAGGTGAGTCACTCTCTCCGGTGAGTCGCTCTCTGCGGTGAGTCGCTCTCTGCGGTGAGTCGCTCTCTCAGGTGAGTCGCTTTCTCAGGTGAGTCGCTCTCTCAGGTGAGCCGCTCTCTCAGGTGAGCCCCTCTCTCAGGTGAGTCGCTCTCTCAGGTGAGTTGCTCTCTCAGGTGAGTCACTCTCTCAGGTGAGTCACTCTCTCAGATGAGTCGCTCTCTCAGCTGAGCTGCTTTCTCAGGTGAGTCGCTCTCTCAGGTGAGTCACTCTCTCAGGTGAGTCGCTCTCTCAGGTGAGTCACTCTCTCAGTTGAGTTGCTCTCTCAGATGAGTCGCTCTCTCAGGTGAGTCGCTTTCTCAGGTGAGTCACTCTCTCCGGTGAGTCACTCTCTCCGGTGAGTCGCTCTCTGCGGTGAGTCGCTCTCTGCGGTGAGTTGCTCTCTCAGGTGCGTCGCTTTCTCAGGTGAGTCGCTCTCTCAGGTGAGCCGCTCTCTCAGGTGAGTCACTCTCTCAGTTGAGTTGCTCTCTCAGGTGAGTCGCTCTCTCAGGTGAGTCGCTTTCTCAGGTGAGTCACTCTCTCCGGTGAGTCGCTCTCTGCGGTGAGTCGCTCTCTGCGGTGAGTTGCTCTCTCAGGTGAGTCGCTTTCTCAGGTGAGCCGCTCTCTCAGGTGAGTCACTCTCTCAGGTGAGCCCCTCTCTCAAGTGAGTTGCTGTCTCAGGTGAGCCCCTCTCTCAGGTGAGTCGCTCTCTCAGGTGAGTTGCTCTCTCAGGTGAGTCACTCTCTCAGGTGAGTCACTCTCTCAGATGAGTCGCTCTCTTCGGTGAGTCGCTCTCTGTGGTGAATCGCTTTCTCAGGTGAGTCACTCTCTCAGGTGAGTCACTCTCTCAGGTGAATTGCTCTCTCAGGTGAGTCACTCTCTCAGGTGAGTCGCTCTCTCAGGTGAGTCACTCTCTCTAGGTGAGCTGGTCTCTCAGGTGAGTCATTCTCTCAGGTGAGGCGCTCTCTCAGGTGAATCGCTCTCTCAGGTGAGTCACTCTCTCAGGTGAGTCGCATTCTCAGGTGAGTCACTCTCTCAGGTGAGTTGCTCTCTGTGGTGATTCGCTTTCTCAGGTGAGTCACTCTCTCAGGTGAATCGCTTTCTCAAGTGAGTCACTCTTTCCGGTGAGTCGCTCTCTCAGGTGAGTCGCTTTCTCAGGTGTGTCACTCTCTCAGGTGAGCTGCTTTCTCAGGTGAGTCACTCTCTCAGGTGAGCCCCTTTCTCAGGTGAGTCACCCTCTCAGGTGAGCCCCTCTCTCAGGTGAGTCGGTCCCTCAGGTGAGTTGCTCTCTCAGGTGAGTTACTCTCTCAGGTGAGTCGTTCTCTGTGGTGAGTTGCTCTCTCAGGTGAGTCGCTTTCTCAGGTGAGTCGCTCTCTCAGGTGAGCCCCTCTCTCAGGTGAGTCACCCTCTCAGGTGAGCCCCTCTCTCAGGTGAGTCACTCTCTCTGGTGAGTCGCTCTCTCAGGTGAGTCGCTCTCTCAGGTGAGCCGCTCTCTGCGGTGAGTCGCTCTCTCAGGTGAGTCACTCTCTCAGGTGAGTCGCTCTATCAGGTGAGCCGCTCTCTCAGGTGAGTCACTCTCTCAGGTGAGTCGCTTTCTCAGGTGAGTCGCTCTCTCAGGTGAGTCACTCTCTCAGTTGAGTTGCTCTCTCAGGTGAGTCGCTCTCTCAGGTGAGTCGCTCTCTCAGGTGAGTCACTCTCTCTGGTGAGTCGCTCTCTGCGGTGAGTCGCTCTCTGCGGTGAGTCGCTCGCTCAGGTGCGTCGCTTTCTCAGGTGAGTCGCTCTCTCAGGTGAGCCGCTCTCTCAGGTGAGTCACTCTCTCAGGTGAGCCCCTCTCTCAGGTGAGTCGCTCTCTCAGGTGAGCCCCTCTCTCAGGTGAGTCGCTCTCTCAGGTGAGTTGCTCTCTCAGGTGAGTCACTCTCTCAGGTGAGTCACTCTCTCAGATGAGTCGCTCTCTGCGGTGAGTCGCTCTCTGTGGTGATTCGCTTTCTCAGGTGAGTCACTCTCTCAGGTGAGTCACTCTCTCAGGTGAATTGCTCTCTCAGGTGAGTCACTCTCTCAGGTGAGTCACTCTCTCAGGTGAGTTGCTCTCTCAGGTGAGTCACTCTCTCTATGTGAGCTGGTCTCTCAGGTGAGTCATTCTCTCAGGTGAGTCGCTTTCTCAGGTGAGTCACTCTCTCCGGTGAGTCGCTCTCTGCGGTGAGTCGCTCTCTGCGGTGAGTTGCTCTCTCAGGTGAGCCGCTCTCTCAGGTGAGTCACTCTCTCAGGTGAGCCTCTCTCTCAGGTGAGTCGCTCTCTCAGGTGAGCCCCTCTCTCAGGTGAGTCGCTCTCTCAGGTGAGTTGCTCTCTCAGGTGAGTCACTCTCTCAGGTGAGTCACTCTCTCAGATGAGTCGCTCTCTCAGCTGAGCTGCTTTCTCAGGTGAGTCGCTCTCTCAGGTGAGTCACTCTCTCAGGTGAGTCGCTCTCTCAGGTGAGTTGCACTCTCAGGTGAGTCACTCTCTCAGGTGAGTCACTCTCTCAGATGAGTCGCTCTCTCAGCTGAGCTGCTTTCTCAGGTGAGTCGCTCTCTCAGGTGAGTCACTCTCTCAGGTGAGTCGCTCTCTCAGGTGAGTCACTCTCTCAGTTGAGTTGCTCTCTCAGATGAGTCGCTCTCTCAGGTGAGTCGCTTTCTCAGGTGAGTCACTCTCTCCGGTGAGTCGCTCTCTGCGGTGAGTCGCTCTCTGCGGTGAGTTGCTCTCTCAGGTGCGTCGCTTTCTCAGGTGAGTCGCTCTCTCAGGTGAGCCGCTCTCTCAGGTGAGTCACTCTCTCAGTTGAGTTGCTCTCTCAGGTGAGTCGCTCTCTCAGGTGAGTCGCTTTCTCAGGTGAGTCACTCTCTCCGGTGAGTCGCTCTCTGCGGTGAGTCGCTCTCTGCGGTGAGTTGCTCTCTCAGGTGAGTCGCTTTATCAGGTGAGCCGCTCTCTCAGGTGAGTCACTCTCTCAGGTGAGCCCCTCTCTCAGGTGAGTTGCTCTCTCAGGTGAGTCACTCTCTCAGTTGAGTTGCTCTCTCAGGTGAGTCGCTCTCTCAGGTGAGTCACTCTCTCTGGTGAGTCGCTCTCTGCGGTGAGTCGCTCTCTGCGGTGAGTTGCTCGCTCAGGTGCGTCGCTTTCTCAGGTGAGTCGCTCTCTCAGGTGAGCCGCTCTCTCAGGTGAGTCACTCTCTCAGGTGAGCCCCTCTCTCAGGTGAGTCGCTCTCTCAGGTGAGCCCCTCTCTCAGGTGAGTCGCTCTCTCAGGTGAGTTGCTCTCTCAGGTGAGTCACTCTCTCAGGTGAGTCACTCTCTCAGATGAGTCGCTCTCTGCGGTGAGTCGCTCTCTGTGGTGATTCGCTTTCTCAGGTGAGTCACTCTCTCAGGTGAGTCACTCTCTCAGGTGAATTGCTCTCTCAGGTGAGTCACTCTCTCAGGTGAGTCACTCTCTCAGGTGAGTTGCTCTCTCAGGTGAGTCACTCTCTCTATGTGAGCTGGTCTCTCAGGTGAGTCATTCTCTCAGGTGAGTCGCTTTCTCAGGTGAGTCACTCTCTCCGGTGAGTCGCTCTCTGCGGTGAGTCGCTCTCTGCGGTGAGTTGCTCTCTCAGGTGAGTCGCTTTCTCAGGTGAGTCGCTCTCTCAGGTGAGCCGCTCTCTCAGGTGAGTCACTCTCTCAGGTGAGCCCCTCTCTCAGGTGAGTCGCTCTCTCAGGTGAGCCCCTCTCTCAGGTGAGTCGCTCTCTCAGGTGATTTGCTCTCTCAGGTGAGTCACTCTCTCAGGTGAGTCACTCTCTCAGATGAGTCGCTCTCTCAGCTGAGCTGCTTTCTCAGGTGAGTCGCTCTCTCAGGTGAGTCACTCTCTCAGGTGAGTCGCTCTCTCAGGTGAGTTGCACTCTCAGGTGAGTCACTCTCTCAGGTGAGTCACTCTCTCAGATGAGTCGCTCTCTCAGCTGAGCTGCTTTCTCAGGTGAGTCGCTCTCTCAGGTGAGTCACTCTCTCAGGTGAGTCGCTCTCTCAGGTGAGTCACTCTCTCAGTTGAGTTGCTCTCTCAGATGAGTCGCTCTCTCAGGTGAGTCGCTTTCTCAGGTGAGTCACTCTCTCCGGTGAGTCGCTCTCTGCGGTGAGTCGCTCTCTGCGGTGAGTTGCTCTCTCAGGTGCGTCGCTTTCTCAGGTGAGTCGCTCTCTCAGGTGAGCTGCTCTCTCAGGTGAGTCACTCTCTCAGTTGAGTTGCTCTCTCAGGTGAGTCACTCTCTCAGGTAAGTCACTCTCTCAGATGAGTCGCTCTCTTCGGTGAGTCGCTCTCTGTGGTGAATCGCTTTCTCAGGTGAGTCACTCTCTCAGGTGAGTCACTCTCTCAGGTGAATTGCTCTCTCAGGTGAGTCACTCTCTCAGGTGAGTCGCTCTCTCAGGTGAGTCACTCTCTCTAGGTGAGCTGGTCTCTCAGGTGAGTCATTCTCTCAGGTGAGGCGCTCTCTCAGGTGATTCGCTCTCTCAGGTGAGTCACTCTCTCAGGTGAGTCGCATTCTCAGGTGAGTCACTCTCTCAGGTGAGTTGCTCTCTGTGGTGATTCGCTTTCTCAGGTGAGTCACTCTCTCAGGTGAATCGCTTTCTCAAGTGAGTCACTCTTTCCGGTGAGTCGCTCTCTCAGGTGAGTCGCTTTCTCAGGTGTGTCACTCTCTCAGGTGAGCTGCTTTCTCAGGTGAGTCACTCTCTCAGGTGAGCCCCTTTCTCAGGTGAGTCACCCTCTCAGGTGAGCCCCTCTCTCAGGTGAGTCGGTCCCTCAGGTGAGTTGCTCTCTCAGGTGAGTTACTCTCTCAGGTGAGTCGTTCTCTGTGGTGAGTTGCTCTCTCAGGTGAGTCGCTTTCTCAGGTGAGTCGCTCTCTCAGGTGAGCCCCTCTCTCAGGTGAGTCACTCTCTCTGGTGAGTCGCTCTCTCAGGTGAGTCGCTCGCTCAGGTGAGCCGCTCTCTGCGGTGAGTCGCTCTCTCAGGTGAGTCACTCTCTCAGGTGAGTCGCTCTATCAGGTGGGCCGCTCTCTCAGGTGAGTCACTCTCTCAGGTGAGTCGCTTTCTCAGGTGAGTCGCTCTCTCAGGTGAGTCACTCTCTCAGTTGAGTTGCTCTCTCAGGTGAGTCGCTCTCTCAGGTGAGTCGCTCTCTCAGGTGAGTCACTCTCTCTGGTGAGTCGCTCTCTGCGGTGAGTCGCTCTCTGCGGTGAGTTGCTCTCTCAGGTGCGTCGCTTTCTCAGGTGAGTCGCTCTCTCAGGTGAGCCGCTCTCTCAGGTGAGTCACTCTCTCAGGTGAGCCCCTCTCTCAGGTGAGTCGCTCTCTCAGGTGAGCCCCTCTCTCAGGTGAGTCGCTCTCTCAGGTGAGTTGCTCTCTCAGGTGAGTCACTCTCTCAGGTGAGTCACTCTCTCAGATGAGTCGCTCTCTGCGGTGAGTCGCTCTCTGTGGTGATTCGCTTTCTCAGGTGAGTCACTCTCTCAGGTGAGTCACTCTCTCAGGTGAATTGCTCTCTCAGGTGAGTCACTCTCTCAGGTGAGTCACTCTCTCAGGTGAGTCACTCTCTCAGGTGAGTTGCTCTCTCAGGTGAGTCACTCTCTCTATGTGAGCTGGTCTCTCAGGTGAGTCATTCTCTCAGGTGAGGCGCTCTCTCAGGTGAATCGCTCTCTCAGGTGAGTCACTCTCTCAGGTGAGTTGCTCTCTCTGGTGAGTCGCTTTCTCAGGTGAGTCACTCTCTCAGGTGAATCGCTTTCTCAAGTGAGTCACTCTCTCCGGTGAGTCGCTCTCTCAGGTGAGTCGCTTTCTCAGGTGAGTCACTCTCTCAGGTGAGTTGCTCTCTGTGGTGAGTCGCTTTCTCAGGTGAGCCCCTTTCTCAGGTGAGTCACCCTCTCAGGTGAGCCCCTCTCTCAGGTGAGTCGGTCTCTCAGGTGAGTTGCTCTCTCAGGTGAGTTACTCTCTCAGGTGAGTCGTTCTCTGTGGTGAGTTGCTCTCTCAGGTGAGTCGCTTTCTCAGGTGAGTCGCTCTCTCAGGTGAGCCCCTCTCTCAGGTGAGTCACCCTCTCAGGTGAGTCACTCTCTCAGGTGATTCGCTCTCAGGTGAGTGACTCTCTCAGGTGAGTCGCTCTCTCAGGTGAGTTGCTCTCTCAGGTGAGCCACTCTCTCAGGCGAGTCACTCTCTCAGGTGAGCCACTCTCTCAGGTGAGTCGCTCTCTCAGGTGAGTCACTCTCTCAGGTGAGTCACTCTCTCAGATGAGTCGCTCTCTTCGGTGAGTCGCTCTCTGTGGTGAATCGCTTTCTCAGGTGAGTCACTCTCTCAGGTGAGTCACTCTCTCAGGTGAATTGCTCTCTCAGGTGAGTCACTCTCTCAGGTGAGTCACTCTCTCAGGTGAGTCGCTCCCTCAGGTGAGTCACTCTCTCTAGGTGAGCTGGTCTCTCAGGTGAGTCATTCTCTCAGGTGAGCCGCTCTCTCAGGTGAATCGCTCTCTCAGGTGAGTCACTCTCTCAGGTGAGTCGCATTCTCAGGTGAGTCACTCTCTCAGGTGAGTTGCTCTCTGTGGTGAGTCGCTTTCTCAGGTGAGTCACTCTCTCAGGTGAATCGCTTTCTCAAGTGAGTCACTCTCTCCGGTGAGTCGCTCTCTCAGGTGAGTCGCTTTCTCAGGTGAGTCACTCTCTCAGGTGAGCTGCTTTCTCAGGTGAGTCACTTTCTCAGGTGAGCCCCTTTCTCAGGTGAGTCACCCTCTCAGGTGAGCCCCTCTCTCAGGTGAGTGACTCTCTCAGGTGAGTCGCTCTCTCAGGTGAGTCGCTCTCTCAGGTGAGCCGCTCTCTCAGGTGAGCCGCTCTCTCAGGTGAGCCGCTCTCTGCGGTGAGTCGCTCTCTCAGGTGAGTCACTCTCTCAGGTGAGTCGCTCTATCAGGTGAGCCGCTCTCTTTGGTGAGTCACTCTCTCAGGTGAGTCGCTTTCTCAGGTGAGTCGCTCTCTCAGGTGAGTCACTCTCTCAGTTGAGTTGCCCTCTCAGGTGAGTCGCTCTCTCAGGTGAGTCGCTCTCTCAGGTGAGTCACTCTCTCCGGTGAGTCGCTCTCTGCGGTGAGTCGCTCTCTGCGGTGAGTTGCTCTCTCAGGTGTGTCGCTTTCTCAGGTGAGTCGCTCTCTCAGGTGAGCCGCTCTCTCAGGTGAGTCACTCTCTCAGTTGAGTTGCTCTCTCAGGTGAGTCGCTCTCTCAGGTGAGTCGCTTTCTCAGGTGAGTCACTCTCTCCGGTGAGTCGCTCTCTGCGGTGAGTCGCTCTCTGCGGTGAGTCGCTCTCTCAGGTGAGTCGCTTTCTCAGGTGAGTCGCTCTCTCAGGTGAGCCGCTCTCTCAGGTGAGCCCCTCTCTCAGGTGAGTCGCTCTCTCAGGTGAGTTGCTCTCTCAGGTGAGTCACTCTCTCAGGTGAGTCACTCTCTCAGATGAGTCGCTCTCTCAGCTGAGCTGCTTTCTCAGGTGAGTCGCTCTCTCAGGTGAGTCACTCTCTCAGGTGAGTCGCTCTCTCAGGTGAGTCACTCTCTCAGTTGAGTTGCTCTCTCAGATGAGTCGCTCTCTCAGGTGAGTCGCTTTCTCAGGTGAGTCACTCTCTCCGGTGAGTCGCTCTCTGCGGTGAGTCGCTCTCTGCGGTGAGTTGCTCTCTCAGGTGCGTCGCTTTCTCAGGTGAGTCGCTCTCTCAGGTGAGCCGCTCTCTCAGGTGAGTCACTCTCTCAGTTGAGTTGCTCTCTCAGGTGAGTCGCTCTCTCAGGTGAGTCGCTTTCTCAGGTGAGTCACTCTCTCCGGTGAGTCGCTCTCTGCGGTGAGTCGCTCTCTGCGGTGAGTTGCTCTCTCAGGTGAGTCGCTTTCTCAGGTGAGCCGCTCTCTCAGGTGAGTCACTCTCTCAGGTGAGCCCCTCTCTCAAGTGAGTTGCTGTCTCAGGTGAGCCCCTCTCTCAGGTGAGTCGCTCTCTCAGGTGAGTTGCTCTCTCAGGTGAGTCACTCTCTCAGGTGAGTCACTCTCTCAGATGAGTCGCTCTCTTCGGTGAGTCGCTCTCTGTGGTGAATCGCTTTCTCAGGTGAGTCACTCTCTCAGGTGAGTCACTCTCTCAGGTGAATTGCTCTCTCAGGTGAGTCACTCTCTCAGGTGAGTCGCTCTCTCAGGTGAGTCACTCTCTCTAGGTGAGCTGGTCTCTCAGGTGAGTCATTCTCTCAGGTGAGGCGCTCTCTCAGGTGAATCGCTCTCTCAGGTGAGTCACTCTCTCAGGTGAGTCGCATTCTCAGGTGAGTCACTCTCTCAGGTGAGTTGCTCTCTGTGGTGATTCGCTTTCTCAGGTGAGTCACTCTCTCAGGTGAATCGCTTTCTCAAGTGAGTCACTCTTTCCGGTGAGTCGCTCTCTCAGGTGAGTCGCTTTCTCAGGTGTGTCACTCTCTCAGGTGAGCTGCTTTCTCAGGTGAGTCACTCTCTCAGGTGAGCCCCTTTCTCAGGTGAGTCACCCTCTCAGGTGAGCCCCTCTCTCAGGTGAGTCGGTCCCTCAGGTGAGTTGCTCTCTCAGGTGAGTTACTCTCTCAGGTGAGTCGTTCTCTGTGGTGAGTTGCTCTCTCAGGTGAGTCGCTTTCTCAGGTGAGTCGCTCTCTCAGGTGAGCCCCTCTCTCAGGTGAGTCACCCTCTCAGGTGAGCCCCTCTCTCAGGTGAGTCACTCTCTCTGGTGAGTCGCTCTCTCAGGTGAGTCGCTCTCTCAGGTGAGCCGCTCTCTGCGGTGAGTCGCTCTCTCAGGTGAGTCACTCTCTCAGGTGAGTCGCTCTATCAGGTGAGCCGCTCTCTCAGGTGAGTCACTCTCTCAGGTGAGTCGCTTTCTCAGGTGAGTCGCTCTCTCAGGTGAGTCACTCTCTCAGTTGAGTTGCTCTCTCAGGTGAGTCGCTCTCTCAGGTGAGTCGCTCTCTCAGGTGAGTCACTCTCTCTGGTGAGTCGCTCTCTGCGGTGAGTCGCTCTCTGCGGTGAGTCGCTCGCTCAGGTGCGTCGCTTTCTCAGGTGAGTCGCTCTCTCAGGTGAGCCGCTCTCTCAGGTGAGTCACTCTCTCAGGTGAGCCCCTCTCTCAGGTGAGTCGCTCTCTCAGGTGAGCCCCTCTCTCAGGTGAGTCGCTCTCTCAGGTGAGTTGCTCTCTCAGGTGAGTCACTCTCTCAGGTGAGTCACTCTCTCAGATGAGTCGCTCTCTGCGGTGAGTCGCTCTCTGTGGTGATTCGCTTTCTCAGGTGAGTCACTCTCTCAGGTGAGTCACTCTCTCAGGTGAATTGCTCTCTCAGGTGAGTCACTCTCTCAGGTGAGTCACTCTCTCAGGTGAGTTGCTCTCTCAGGTGAGTCACTCTCTCTATGTGAGCTGGTCTCTCAGGTGAGTCATTCTCTCAGGTGAGTCGCTTTCTCAGGTGAGTCACTCTCTCCGGTGAGTCGCTCTCTGCGGTGAGTCGCTCTCTGCGGTGAGTTGCTCTCTCAGGTGAGCCGCTCTCTCAGGTGAGTCACTCTCTCAGGTGAGCCTCTCTCTCAGGTGAGTCGCTCTCTCAGGTGAGCCCCTCTCTCAGGTGAGTCGCTCTCTCAGGTGAGTTGCTCTCTCAGGTGAGTCACTCTCTCAGGTGAGTCACTCTCTCAGATGAGTCGCTCTCTCAGCTGAGCTGCTTTCTCAGGTGAGTCGCTCTCTCAGGTGAGTCACTCTCTCAGGTGAGTCGCTCTCTCAGGTGAGTTGCACTCTCAGGTGAGTCACTCTCTCAGGTGAGTCACTCTCTCAGATGAGTCGCTCTCTCAGCTGAGCTGCTTTCTCAGGTGAGTCGCTCTCTCAGGTGAGTCACTCTCTCAGGTGAGTCGCTCTCTCAGGTGAGTCACTCTCTCAGTTGAGTTGCTCTCTCAGATGAGTCGCTCTCTCAGGTGAGTCGCTTTCTCAGGTGAGTCACTCTCTCCGGTGAGTCGCTCTCTGCGGTGAGTCGCTCTCTGCGGTGAGTTGCTCTCTCAGGTGCGTCGCTTTCTCAGGTGAGTCGCTCTCTCAGGTGAGCCGCTCTCTCAGGTGAGTCACTCTCTCAGTTGAGTTGCTCTCTCAGGTGAGTCGCTCTCTCCGGTGAGTCGCTCTCTGCGGTGAGTCGCTCTCTGCGGTGAGTTGCTCTCTCAGGTGAGTCGCTTTATCAGGTGAGCCGCTCTCTCAGGTGAGTCACTCTCTCAGGTGAGCCCCTCTCTCAGGTGAGTTGCTCTCTCAGGTGAGTCACTCTCTCAGTTGAGTTGCTCTCTCAGGTGAGTCGCTCTCTCAGGTGAGTCGCTCTCTCAGGTGAGTCACTCTCTCTGGTGAGTCGCTCTCTGCGGTGAGTCGCTCTCTGCGGTGAGTTGCTCGCTCAGGTGCGTCGCTTTCTCAGGTGAGTCGCTCTCTCAGGTGAGCCGCTCTCTCAGGTGAGTCACTCTCTCAGGTGAGCCCCTCTCTCAGGTGAGTCGCTCTCTCAGGTGAGCCCCTCTCTCAGGTGAGTCGCTCTCTCAGGTGAGTTGCTCTCTCAGGTGAGTCACTCTCTCAGGTGAGTCACTCTCTCAGATGAGTCGCTCTCTGCGGTGAGTCGCTCTCTGCGGTGATTCGCTTTCTCAGGTGAGTCACTCTCTCAGGTGAGTCACTCTCTCAGGTGAATTGCTCTCTCAGGTGAGTCACTCTCTCAGGTGAGTCACTCTCTCAGGTGAGTTGCTCTCTCAGGTGAGTCACTCTCTCTATGTGAGCTGGTCTCTCAGGTGAGTCATTCTCTCAGGTGAGTCGCTTTCTCAGGTGAGTCACTCTCTCCGGTGAGTCGCTCTCTGCGGTGAGTCGCTCTCTGCGGTGAGTTGCTCTCTCAGGTGAGTCGCTTTCTCAGGTGAGTCGCTCTCTCAGGTGAGCCGCTCTCTCAGGTGAGTCACTCTCTCAGGTGAGCCCCTCTCTCAGGTGAGTCGCTCTCTCAGGTGAGCCCCTCTCTCAGGTGAGTCGCTCTCTCAGGTGATTTGCTCTCTCAGGTGAGTCACTCTCTCAGGTGAGTCACTCTCTCAGATGAGTCGCTCTCTCAGCTGAGCTGCTTTCTCAGGTGAGTCGCTCTCTCAGGTGAGTCACTCTCTCAGGTGAGTCGCTCTCTCAGGTGAGTTGCACTCTCAGGTGAGTCACTCTCTCAGGTGAGTCACTCTCTCAGATGAGTCGCTCTCTCAGCTGAGCTGCTTTCTCAGGTGAGTCGCTCTCTCAGGTGAGTCACTCTCTCAGGTGAGTCGCTCTCTCAGGTGAGTCACTCTCTCAGTTGAGTTGCTCTCTCAGATGAGTCGCTCTCTCAGGTGAGTCGCTTTCTCAGGTGAGTCACTCTCTCCGGTGAGTCGCTCTCTGCGGTGAGTCGCTCTCTGCGGTGAGTTGCTCTCTCAGGTGCGTCGCTTTCTCAGGTGAGTCGCTCTCTCAGGTGAGCTGCTCTCTCAGGTGAGTCACTCTCTCAGTTGAGTTGCTCTCTCAGGTGAGTCACTCTCTCAGGTAAGTCACTCTCTCAGATGAGTCGCTCTCTTCGGTGAGTCGCTCTCTGTGGTGAATCGCTTTCTCAGGTGAGTCACTCTCTCAGGTGAGTCACTCTCTCAGGTGAATTGCTCTCTCAGGTGAGTCACTCTCTCAGGTGAGTCGCTCTCTCAGGTGAGTCACTCTCTCTAGGTGAGCTGGTCTCTCAGGTGAGTCATTCTCTCAGGTGAGGCGCTCTCTCAGGTGAATCGCTCTCTCAGGTGAGTCACTCTCTCAGGTGAGTCGCATTCTCAGGTGAGTCACTCTCTCAGGTGAGTTGCTCTCTGTGGTGATTCGCTTTCTCAAGTGAGTCACTCTTTCCGGTGAGTCGCTCTCTCAGGTGAGTCGCTTTCTCAGGTGTGTCACTCTCTCAGGTGAGCTGCTTTCTCAGGTGAGTCACTCTCTCAGGTGAGCCCCTTTCTCAGGTGAGTCACCCTCTCAGGTGAGCCCCTCTCTCAGGTGAGTCGGTCCCTCAGGTGAGTTGCTCTCTCAGGTGAGTTACTCTCTCAGGTGAGTCGTTCTCTGTGGTGAGTTGCTCTCTCAGGTGAGTCGCTTTCTCAGGTGAGTCGCTCTCTCAGGTGAGCCCCT
Organism: Carcharodon carcharias; assembly: GCF_017639515.1. Lineage (NCBI taxonomy): Eukaryota > Metazoa > Chordata > Chondrichthyes > Lamniformes > Lamnidae > Carcharodon > Carcharodon carcharias. Next base: position 63,688,077 of record NC_054488.1, read on the forward strand.
CTCTCAGGTGAGTCACTCTCTCTGGTGAGTCGCTCTCTCAGGTGAGTCGCTCGCTCAGGTGAGCCGCTCTCTGCGGTGAGTCGCTCTCTCAGGTGAGTCACTCTCTCAGGTGAGTCGCTCTATCAGGTGGGCCGCTCTCTCAGGTGAGTCACTCTCTCAGGTGAGTCGCTTTCTCAGGTGAGTCGCTCTCTCAGGTGAGTCACTCTCTCAGTTGAGTTGCTCTCTCAGGTGAGTCGCTCTCTCAGGTGAGTCGCTCTCTCAGGTGAGTCACTCTCTCTGGTGAGTCGCTCTCTGCGGTGAGTCGCTCTCTGCGGTGAGTTGCTCTCTCAGGTGCGTCGCTTTCTCAGGTGAGTCGCTCTCTCAGGTGAGCCGCTCTCTCAGGTGAGTCACTCTCTCAGGTGAGCCCCTCTCTCAGGTGAGTCGCTCTCTCAGGTGAGCCCCTCTCTCAGGTGAGTCGCTCTCTCAGGTGAGTTGCTCTCTCAGGTGAGTCACTCTCTCAGGTGAGTCACTCTCTCAGATGAGTCGCTCTCTGCGGTGAGTCGCTCTCTGTGGTGATTCGCTTTCTCAGGTGAGTCACTCTCTCAGGTGAGTCACTCTCTCAGGTGAATTGCTCTCTCAGGTGAGTCACTCTCTCAGGTGAGTCACTCTCTCAGGTGAGTCACTCTCTCAGGTGAGTTGCTCTCTCAGGTGAGTCACTCTCTCTATGTGAGCTGGTCTCTCAGGTGAGTCATTCTCTCAGGTGAGGCGCTCTCTCAGGTGAATCGCTCTCTCAGGTGAGTCACTCTCTCAGGTGAGTCGCATTCTCAGGTGAGTCACTCTCTCAGGTGAGTTGCTCTCTGTGGTGAGTCGCTTTCTCAGGTGAGTCACTCTCTCAGGTGAGTCGCTTTCTCAAGTGAGTCACTCTCTCCGGTGAGTCGCTCTCTCAGGTGAGTCGCTTTCTCAGGTTAGTCACTCTCTCAGGTGAGCTGCTTTCTCAGGTGAGTCACTCTCTCAGGTTAGCCCCTCTCTCAGTTGAGTCACCCTCTCAGGTGAGCCCCTCTCTCAGGTGTGTCGGTCTCTCAGGTGAGTTGCTCTCTCAGGTGAGTTAATCTCTCAGGTGAGTCGTTCTCTGTGGTGAGTTGCTCTCTCAGGTGAGTCGCTTTCTCAGGTGAGTCGCTCTCTCAGGTGAGCCCCTCTCTCAGGTGAGTCACCCTCTCAGGTGAGCCCCTCTCTCAGGTGAGTCGGTCTCTTAGGTGAGTTGCTCTCTCAGGTGAGTTACTCTCTCCGGTGAGTTGCTCTCTGTGGTGAGTCGTTCTCTGCGGTGAGTCGCTTTCTCAGGTGAGTCACTCTCTCAGGTGAGTCGCTCTCTCAGGTGAGTTACACTCTCAGGTGTGTTACACTCTCAGGTGAGTCACTCTCTTAGGTGAGCCACTCTCTCAGGTGAGTCACTCTCTCAGGTGAGTCACTCTCTCAGGTGATTCGCTCTCAGGTGAGTTATTCTTTCAGGTGAGTCGCTCTCTCAGGTGAGCCGCTCTCTCAGGTGAGTCACTCTCTCAGGTGAGTTACTCTCTCAGGTGAGTTGCTTTCTCAGGTGAGCTGCTCTTTCACCTGAGTTGCTCTCTCCGGTGAGTCGCTCTCTCAGCTGAGCTGCTTTCTCATGTGAGCCGCTCTCTCAGGTGAGTCACTCTCTCAGGTGAGTCGCTTTCTCAGGTGAGTCGCTCTCTCAGGTGAGTCACTCTCTGCGGTGAGTTGCTTTCTCAGGTGAGTCGCTCTCTCAGGTGAGTCGCTCTCTCAGGTGAGTCACTCTCTCAGGTGAGCCCCTCTCTCAGGTGAGTCGCTCTCTCAGGTGAGCCCCTCTCTCAGGTGAGTCACCCTCTCAGGTGAGCCCCTCTCTCAGGTGAGTCGGTCTCTTAGGTGAGTTGCTCTCTCAGGTGAGTTACTCTCTCCGGTGAGTTGCTCTCTGTGGTGAGTCGTTCTCTGCGGTGAGTCGCTTTCTCAGGTGAGTCACTCTCTCAGGTGAGTCGCTCTCTCAGGTGAGTTACACTCTCAGGTGTGTTACACTCTCAGGTGAGTCACTCTCTTAGGTGAGCCACTCTCTCAGGTGAGTCACTCTCTCAGGTGAGTCACTCTCTCAGGTGATTCGCTCTCTCAGGTGAGTTATTCTTTCAGGTGAGTCGCTCTCTCAGGTGAGCCGCTCTCTCAGGTGAGTCACTCTCTCAGGTGAGTTGCTCTCTCAGGTGAGTCGCTCTCTCAGGTGAGTCGCTTTCTCAGGTGAGTCACTCTCTCCGGTGAGTCGCTCTCTGCGGTGAGTCGCTCTCTGCGGTGAGTTGCTCTCTCAGGTGCGTCGCTTTCTCAGGTGAGTCGCTCTCTCAGGTGAGCCGCTCTCTCAGGTGAGTCACTCTCTCAGTTGAGTTGCTCTCTCAGGTGAGTCGCTCTCTCAGGTGAGTCGCTTTCTCAGGTGAGTCACTCTCTCCGGTGAGTCGCTCTCTGCGGTGAGTCGCTCTCTGCGGTGAGTTGCTTTCTCAGGTGAGTCGCTCTCTCAGGTGAGTCGCTCTCTCAGGTGAGTCACTCTCTCAGGTGAGCCCCTCTCTCAGGTGAGTCGCTCTCTCAGGTGAGCCCCTCTCTCAGGTGAGTCGCTCTCTCAGGTGAGTTGCTCTCTCAGGTGAGTCACTCTCTCAGGTGAGTCACTCTCTCAGATGAGTCGCTCTCTGCGGTGAGTCGCTCTCTGTGGTGAATCGCTTTCTCAGGTGAGTCACTCTCTCAGGTGAGTCACTCTCTCAGGTGAATTGCTCTCTCAGGTGAGTCACTCTCTCAGGTGAGTCACTCTCTCAGGTGAGTCGCTCTCTCAGGTGAGTCACTCTCTCTAGGTGAGCTGGTCTCTCAGGTGAGTCATTCTCTCAGGTGAGGCGCTCTCTCAGGTCAATCGCTCTCTCAGGTGAGTCACTCTCTCAGGTGAGTCGCATTCTCAGGTGAGTCACTCTCTCAGGTGAGTTGCTCTCTGTGGTGAGTCACTTTCTCAGGTGAGTCACTCTCTCAGGTGAGTCGCTTTCTCAAGTGAGTCACTCTCTCCGGTGAGTCGCTCTCTCAGGTGAGTCGCTTTCTCAGGTGAGTTACTCTCTCAGGTGAGCTGCTTTCTCAGGTGAGTCACTCTCTCAGGTTAGCCCCTCTCTCAGGTGAGTCACCCTCTCAGGTGAGCCCCTCTCTCAGGTGAGTCGGTCTCTCAGGTGAGTTGCTCTCTCAGGTGAGTTAATCTCTCAGGTGAGTCGTTCTCTGTGGTGAGTTGCTCTCTCAGGTGAGTCGCTTTCTCAGGTGAGTCGCTCTCTCAGGTGAGCCCCTCTCTCAGGTGAGTCACCCTCTCAGGTGAGCCCCTCTCTCAGGTGAGTCGGTCTCTTAGGTGAGTTGCTCTCTCAGGTGAGTTACTCTCTCCGGTGAGTTGCTCTCTGTGGTGAGTCGTTCTCTGCGGTGAGTCGCTTTCTCAGGTGAGTCACTCTCTCAGGTGAGTCGCTCTCTCAGGTGAGTTACACTCTCAGGTGAGTTGCTCTCTCAGGTGTGTTACACTCTCAGGTGAGTCACTCTCTTAGGTGAGCCACTCTCTCAGGTGAGTCACTCTCTCAGGTGAGTCACTCTCTCAGGTGATTCGCTCTCAGGTGAGTTATTCTTTCAGGTGAGTCGCTCTCTCAGGTGAGCCGCTCTCTCAGGTGAGTCACTCTCTCAGGTGAGTTACTCTCTCAGGTGAGTTGCTTTCTCAGGTGAAATGCTCTTTCACCTGAGTTGCTCTCTCCGGTGAGTCGCTCTCTCAGCTGAGCTGCTTTCTCATGTGAGCCGCTCTCTCAGGTGAGTCACTCTCTCAGGTGAGTCGCTTTCTCAGGTGAGTCGCTCTCTCAGGTGAGTCACTCTCTCAGTTGAGTTGCTCTCTCAGGTGAGTCGCTCTCTCAGGTGAGTCGCTTTCTCAGGTGAGTCACTCTCTCCGGTGAGTCGCTCTCTGCGGTGAGTCGCTCTCTGCGGTGAGTTGCTCTCTCAGGTGCGTCGCTTTCTCAGGTGAGTCGCTCTCTCAGGTGAGCCGCTCTCTCAGGTGAGTCACTCTCTCAGGTGAGTTGCTCTCTCAGGTGAGTCGCTCTCTCAGGTGAGTCGCTTTCTCAGGTGAGTCACTCTCTCCGGTGAGTCGCTCTCTGCGGTGAGTCGCTCTCTGCGGTGAGTTGCTTTCTCAGGTGAGTCGCTCTCTCAGGTGATTCGCTCTCTCAGGTGAGTCACTCTCTCAGGTGAGCCCCTCTCTCAGGTGAGTCGCTCTCTCAGGTGAGCCCCTCTCTCAGGTGAGTCGCTCTCTCAGGAGAGTTGCTCTCTCAGGTGAGTCACTCTCTCAGGTGAGTCACTCTCTCAGATGAGTCGCTCTCTGCGGTGAGTCGCTCTCTGTGGTGAATCGCTTTCTCAGGTGAGTCACTCTCTCAGGTGAGTCACTCTCTCAGGTGAATTGCTCTCTCAGGTGAGTCACTCTCTCAGGTGAGTCACTCTCTCAGGTGAGTCGCTCTCTCAGGTGAGTCACTCTCTCTAGGTGAGCTGGTCTCTCAGGTGAGTCATTCTCTCAGGTGAGTCGCTTTCTCAGGTGAGTCACTCTCTCCGGTGAGTCGCTCTCTGCGGTGAGTCGCTCTCTGCGGTGAGTTGCTCTCTGCGGTGAGTTGCTCTCTCAGGTGCGTCGCTTTCTCAGGTGAGTCGCTCTGTCAGGTGAGCCGCTCTCTCAGGTGAGTCACTCTCTCAGTTGAGTTGCTCTCTCAGGTGAGTCGCTCTCTCAGGTGAGTCGCTTTCTCAGGTGAGTCACTCTCTCCGGTGAGTCGCTCTCTGCGGTGAGTCGCTCTCTGCGGTGAGTTGCTTTCTCAGGTGAGTCGCTCTCTCAGGTGAGTCGCTCTCTCAGGTGAGTCACTCTCTCAGGTGAGCCCCTCTCTCAGGTGAGTCGCTCTCTCAGGTGAGCCCCTCTCTCAGGTGAGTCGCTCTCTCAGGTGAGTTGCTCTCTCAGGTGAGTCACTCTCTCAGGTGAGTCACTCTCTCAGATGAGTCGCTCTCTGCGGTGAGTCGCTCTCTGTGGTGAATCGCTTTCTCAGGTGAGTCACTCTCTCAGGTGAGTCACTCTCTCAGGTGAATTGCTCTCTCAGGTGAGTCACTCTCTCAGGTGAGTCACTCTCTCAGGTGAGTCGCTCTCTCAGGTGAGTCACTCTCTCTAGGTGAGCTGGTCTCTCAGGTGAGTCATTCTCTCAGGTGAGGCGCTCTCTCAGGTGATTCGCTCTCTCAGGTGAGTCACTCTCTCAGGTGAGTCGCATTCTCAGGTGAGTCACTCTCTCAGGTGAGTTGCTCTCTGTGGTGAGTCGCTTTCTCAGGTGAGTCACTCTCTCAGGTGAGTCGCTTTCTCAAGTGAGTCACTCTCTCCGGTGAGTCGCTCTCTCAGGTGAGTCGCTTTCTCAGGTGAGTTACTCTCTCAGGTGAGCTGCTTTCTCAGGTGAGTCACTCTCTCAGGTTAGCCCCTCTCTCAGGTGAGTCACCCTCTCAGGTGAGCCCCTCTCTCAGGTGAGTCGGTCTCTCAGGTGAGTTGCTCTCTCAGGTGAGTTACTCTCTCAGGTGAGTCGCTCTCTGTGGTGAATCGCTTTCTCAGGTGAGTCACTCTCTCAGGTGAGTCACTCTCTCAGGTGAATTGCTCTCTCAGGTGAGTCACTCTCTCAGGTGAGTCACTCTCTCAGGTGAGTCGCTCTCTCAGGTGAGTCACTCTCTCTAGGTGAGCTGGTCTCTCAGGTGAGTCATTCTCTCAGGTGAGGCGCTCTCTCAGGTGAATCGCTCTCTCAGGTGAGTCACTCTCTCAGGTGAGTCGCATTCTCAGGTGAGTCACTCTCTCAGGTGAGTTGCTCTCTGTGGTGAGTCGCTTTCTCAGGTGAGTCACTCTCTCAGGTGAGTCGCTTTCTCAAGTGAGTCACTCTCTCCGGTGAGTCGCTCTCTCAGGTGAGTCGCTTTCTCAGGTGAGTTACTCTCTCAGGTGAGCTGCTTTCTCAGGTGAGTCACTCTCTCAGGTTAGCCCCTCTCTCAGGTGAGTCACCCTCTCAGGTGAGCCCCTCTCTCAGGTGAGTCGGTCTCTCAGGTGAGTTGCTCTCTCAGGTGAGTTAATCTCTCAGGTGAGTCGTTCTCTGTGGTGAGTTGCTCTCTCAGGTGAGTCGCTTTCTCAGGTGAGTCGCTCTCTCAGGTGAGCCCCTCTCTCAGGTGAGTCACCCTCTCAGGTGAGCCCCTCTCTCAGGTGAGTCGGTCTCTTAGGTGAGTTGCTCTCTCAGGTGAGTCGCTTTCTCAGGTGAGTCGCTCTCTCAGGTGAGCCGCTCTCTCAGGTGAGTCACTCTCTCAGGTGAGCCCCTCTCTCAGGTGAGTCGCTCTCTCAGGTGAGCCCCTCTCTCAGGTGAGTCGCTCTCTCAGGTGATTTGCTCTCTCAGGTGAGTCACTCTCTCAGGTGAGTCACTCTCTCAGATGAGTCGCTCTCTCAGCTGAGCTGCTTTCTCAGGTGAGTCGCTCTCTCAGGTGAGTCACTCTCTCAGGTGAGTCGCTCTCTCAGGTGAGTTGCACTCTCAGGTGAGTCACTCTCTCAGGTGAGTCACTCTCTCAGATGAGTCGCTCTCTCAGCTGAGCTGCTTTCTCAGGTGAGTCGCTCTCTCAGGTGAGTCACTCTCTCAGGTGAGTCACTCTCTCAGGTGAGTCACTCTCTCAGTTGAGTTGCTCTCTCAGATGAGTCGCTCTCTCAGGTGAGTCGCTTTCTCAGGTGAGTCACTCTCTCCGGTGAGTCGCTCTCTGCGGTGAGTCGCTCTCTGCGGTGAGTTGCTCTCTCAGGTGCGTCGCTTTCTCAGGTGAGTCGCTCTCTCAGGTGAGCTGCTCTCTCAGGTAAGTCACTCTCTCAGATGAGTCGCTCTCTTCGGTGAGTCGCTCTCTGTGGTGAATCGCTTTCTCAGGTGAGTCACTCTCTCAGGTGAGTCACTCTCTCAGGTGAATTGCTCTCTCAGGTGAGTCACTCTCTCAGTTGAGTCGCTCTCTCAGGTGAGTCACTCTCTCTAGGTGAGCTGGTCTCTCAGGTGAGTCATTCTCTCAGGTGAGGCGCTCTCTCAGGTGAATCGCTCTCTCAGGTGAGTCACTCTCTCAGGTGAGTCGCATTCTCAGGTGAGTCACTCTCTCAGGTGAGTTGCTCTCTGTGGTGATTCGCTTTCTCAGGTGAGTCACTCTCTCAGGTGAATCGCTTTCTCAAGTGAGTCACTCTTTCCGGTGAGTCGCTCTCTCAGGTGAGTCGCTTTCTCAGGTGTGTCACTCTCTCAGGTGAGCTGCTTTCTCAGGTGAGTCACTCTCTCAGGTGAGCCCCTTTCTCAGGTGAGTCACCCTCTCAGGTGAGCCCCTCTCTCAGGTGAGTCGGTCCCTCAGGTGAGTTGCTCTCTCAGGTGAGTTACTCTCTCAGGTGAGTCGTTCTCTGTGGTGAGTTGCTCTCTCAGGTGAGTCGCTCTCTCAGGTGAGTCGCTCTCTCAGGTGAGCCCCTCTCTCAGGTGAGTCACTCTCTCTGGTGAGTCGCTCTCTCAGGTGAGTCGCTCGCTCAGGTGAGCCGCTCTCTGCGGTGAGTCGCTCTCTCAGGTGAGTCACTCTCTCAGGTGAGTCGCTCTATCAGGTGGGCCGCTCTCTCAGGTGAGTCACTCTCTCAGGTGAGTCGCTTTCTCAGGTGAGTCGCTCTCTCAGGTGAGTCACTCTCTCAGTTGAGTTGCTCTCTCAGGTGAGTCGCTCTCTCAGGTGAGTCGCTCTCTCAGGTGAGTCACTCTCTCTGGTGAGTCGCTCTCTGCGGTGAGTCGCTCTCTGCGGTGAGTTGCTCTCTCAGGTGCGTCGCTTTCTCAGGTGAGTCGCTCTCTCAGGTGAGCCGCTCTCTCAGGTGAGTCACTCTCTCAGTTGAGTTGCTCTCTCAGGTGAGTCGCTCTCTCAGGTGAGCCCCTCTCTCAGGTGAGTCGCTCTCTCAGGTGAGTTGCTCTCTCAGGTGAGTCACTCTCTCAGTTGAGTTGCTCTCTCAGGTGAGTCGCTCTCTCAGGTGAGCCCCTCTCTCAGGTGAGTCGCTCTCTCAGGTGAGTTGCTCTCTCAGGTGAGTCACTCTCTCAGGTGAGTCACTCTCTCAGATGAGTCGCTCTCTGCGGTGAGTCGCTCTCTGTGGTGATTCGCTTTCTCAGGTGAGTCACTCTCTCAGGTGAGTCACTCTCTCAGGTGAATTGCTCTCTCAGGTGAGTCACTCTCTCAGGTGAGTCACTCTCTCAGGTGAGTCACTCTCTCAGGTGAGTTGCTCTCTCAGGTGAGTCACTCTCTCTATGTGAGCTGGTCTCTCAGGTGAGTCATTCTCTCAGGTGAGGCGCTCTCTCAGGTGAATCGCTCTCTCAGGTGAGTCACTCTCTCAGGTGAGTCGCATTCTCAGGTGAGTCACTCTCTCAGGTGAGTTGCTCTCTGTGGTGAGTCGCTTTCTCAGGTGAGTCACTCTCTCAGGTGATTCGCTCTCTCACGTGAGTCACTCTCTCCGGTGAGTCGCTCTCTCAGGTGAGTCGCTTTCTCAGGTTAGTCACTCTCTCAGGTGAGCTGCTTTCTCAGGTGAGTCACTCTCTCAGGTTAGCCCCTCTCTCAGTTGAGTCACCCTCTCAGGTGAGCCCCTCTCTCAGGTGTGTCGGTCTCTCAGGTGAGTTGCTCTCTCAGGTGAGTTAATCTCTCAGGTGAGTCGTTCTCTGTGGTGAGTTGCTCTCTCAGGTGAGTCGCTTTCTCAGGTGAGTCGCTCTCTCAGGTGAGCCCCTCTCTCAGGTGAGTCACCCTCTCAGGTGAGCCCCTCTCTCAGGTGAGTCGGTCTCTTAGGTGAGTTGCTCTCTCAGGTGAGTTACTCTCTCCGGTGAGTTGCTCTCTGTGGTGAGTCGTTCTCTGCGGTGAGTCGCTTTCTCAGGTGAGTCACTCTCTCAGGTGAGTCGCTCTCTCAGGTGAGTTACACTCTCAGGTGTGTTACACTCTCAGGTGAGTCACTCTCTTAGGTGAGCCACTCTCTCAGGTGAGTCACTCTCTCAGGTGAGTCACTCTCTCAGGTGATTCGCTCTCAGGTGAGTTATTCTTTCAGGTGAGTCGCTCTCTCAGGTGAGCCGCTCTCTCAGGTGAGTCACTCTCTCAGGTGAGTTGCTTTCTCAGGTGAGCTGCTCTTTCACCTGAGTTGCTCTCTCCGGTGAGTCGCTCTCTCAGCTGAGCTGCTTTCTCATGTGAGCCGCTCTCTCAGGTGAGTCACTCTCTCAGGTGAGTCGCTATCTCAGGTGTGTCGCTCTCTCAGGTGAGTCGCTCTCTGCGGTGAGTTGCTTTCTCAGGTGAGTCGCTCTCTCAGGTGAGTCGCTCTCTCAGGTGAGTCACTCTCTCAGGTGAGCCCCTCTCTCAGGTGAGTCGGTCTCTTAGGTGAGTTGCTCTCTCAGGTGAGTTACTCTCTCCGGTGAGTTGCTCTCTGTGGTGAGTCGTTCTCTGCGGTGAGTCGCTTTCTCAGGTGAGTCACTCTCTCAGGTGAGTCGCTCTCTCAGGTGAGTTACACTCTCAGGTGTGTTACACTCTCAGGTGAGTCACTCTCTTAGGTGAGCCACTCTCTCAGGTGAGTCACTCTCTCAGGTGAGTCACTCTCTCAGGTGAGTCACTCTCTCAGGTGATTCGCTCTCTCAGGTGAGTTATTCTTTCAGGTGAGTCGCTCTCTCAGGTGAGCCGCTCTCTCAGGTGAGTCACTCTCTCAGGTGAGTCGCTCTCTCAGGTGAGTCACTCTCTCAGGTGAGTCGCTCTATCAGGTGGGCCGCTCTCTCAGGTGAGTCACTCTCTCAGGTGAGTCGCTTTCTCAGGTGAGTCGCTCTCTCAGGTGAGTCACTCTCTCAGTTGAGTTGCTCTCTCAGGTGAGTCGCTCTCTCAGGTGAGTCGCTCTCTCAGGTGAGTCACTCTCTCTGGTGAGTCGCTCTCTGCGGTGAGTCGCTCTCTGCGGTGAGTTGCTCTCTCAGGTGCGTCGCTTTCTCAGGTGAGTCGCTCTCTCAGGTGAGCCGCTCTCTCAGGTGAGTCACTCTCTCAGTTGAGTTGCTCTCTCAGGTGAGTCGCTCTCTCAGGTGAGCCCCTCTCTCAGGTGAGTCGCTCTCTCAGGTGAGTTGCTCTCTCAGGTGAGTCACTCTCTCAGGTGAGTCACTCTCTCAGATGAGTCGCTCTCTGCGGTGAGTCGCTCTCTGTGGTGATTCGCTTTCTCAGGTGAGTCACTCTCTCAGGTGAGTCACTCTCTCAGGTGAATTGCTCTCTCAGGTGAGTCACTCTCTCAGGTGAGTCACTCTCTCAGGTGAGTCACTCTCTCAGGTGAGTTGCTCTCTCAGGTGAGTCACTCTCTCTATGTGAGCTGGTCTCTCAGGTGAGTCATTCTCTCAGGTGAGGCGCTCTCTCAGGTGAATCGCTCTCTCAGGTGAGTCACTCTCTCAGGTGAGTCGCATTCTCAGGTGAGTCACTCTCTCAGGTGAGTTGCTCTCTGTGGTGAGTCGCTTTCTCAGGTGAGTCACTCTCTCAGGTGAATCGCTTTCTCAAGTGAGTCACTCTCTCCGGTGAGTCGCTCTCTCAGGTGAGTCGCTTTCTCAGGTTAGTCACTCTCTCAGGTGAGCTGCTTTCTCAGGTGAGTCACTCTCTCAGGTTAGCCCCTCTCTCAGTTGAGTCACCCTCTCAGGTGAGCCCCTCTCTCAGGTGTGTCGGTCTCTCAGGTGAGTTGCTCTCTCAGGTGAGTTAATCTCTCAGGTGAGTCGTTCTCTGTGGTGAGTTGCTCTCTCAGGTGAGTCGCTTTCTCAGGTGAGTCGCTCTCTCAGGTGAGCCCCTCTCTCAGGTGAGTCACCCTCTCAGGTGAGCCCCTCTCTCAGGTGAGTCGGTCTCTTAGGTGAGTTGCTCTCTCAGGTGAGTTACTCTCTCCGGTGAGTTGCTCTCTGTGGTGAGTCGTTCTCTGCGGTGAGTCGCTTTCTCAGGTGAGTCACTCTCTCAGGTGAGTCGCTCTCTCAGGTGAGTTACACTCTCAGGTGTGTTACACTCTCAGGTGAGTCACTCTCTTAGGTGAGCCACTCTCTCAGGTGAGTCACTCTCTCAGGTGAGTCACTCTCTCAGGTGATTCGCTCTCAGGTGAGTTATTCTTTCAGGTGAGTCGCTCTCTCAGGTGAGCCGCTCTCTCAGGTGAGTCACTCTCTCAGGTGAGTTGCTTTCTCAGGTGAGCTGCTCTTTCACCTGAGTTGCTCTCTCCGGTGAGTCGCTCTCTCAGCTGAGCTGCTTTCTCATGTGAGCCGCTCTCTCAGGTGAGTCACTCTCTCAGGTGAGTCGCTTTCTCAGGTGTGTCGCTCTCTCAGGTGAGTCGCTCTCTGCGGTGAGTTGCTTTCTCAGGTGAGTCGCTCTCTCAGGTGAGTCGCTCTCTCAGGTGAGTCACTCTCTCAGGTGAGCCCCTCTCTCAGGTGAGTCGGTCTCTTAGGTGAGTTGCTCTCTCAGGTGAGTTACTCTCTCCGGTGAGTTGCTCTCTGTGGTGAGTCGTTCTCTGCGGTGAGTCGCTTTCTCAGGTGAGTCACTCTCTCAGGTGAGTCGCTCTCTCAGGTGAGTTACACTCTCAGGTGTGTTACACTCTCAGGTGAGTCACTCTCTTAGGTGAGCCACTCTCTCAGGTGAGTCACTCTCTCAGGTGAGTCACTCTCTCAGGTGAGTCACTCTCTCAGGTGATTCGCTCTCTCAGGTGAGTTATTCTTTCAGGTGAGTCGCTCTCTCAGGTGAGCCGCTCTCTCAGGTGAGTCACTCTCTCAGGTGAGTTGCTCTCTCAGGTGAGTCGCTCTCTCAGGTGAGTCGCTTTCTCAGGTGAGTCACTCTCTCCGGTGAGTCGCTCTCTGCGGTGAGTCGCTCTCTGCGGTGAGTTGCTCTCTCAGGTGCGTCGCTTTCTCAGGTGAGTCGCTCTCTCAGGTGAGCCGCTCTCTCAGGTGAGTCACTCTCTCAGTTGAGTTGCTCTCTCAGGTGAGTCGCTCTCTCAGGTGAGTCGCTTTCTCAGGTGAGTCACTCTCTCCGGTGAGTCGCTCTCTGCGGTGAGTCGCTCTCTGCGGTGAGTTGCTTTCTCAGGTGAGTCGCTCTCTCAGGTGAGTCGCTCTCTCAGGTGAGTCACTCTCTCAGGTGAGCCCCTCTCTCAGGTGAGTCGCTCTCTCAGGTGAGCCCCTCTCTCAGGTGAGTCGCTCTCTCAGGTGAGTTGCTCTCTCAGGTGAGTCACTCTCTCAGGTGAGTCACTCTCTCAGGTGAGTCGCTCTCTGCGGTGAGTCGCTCTCTGTGGTGAATCGCTTTCTCAGGTGAGTCACTCTCTCAGGTGAGTCACTCTCTCAGGTGAATTGCTCTCTCAGGTGAGTCACTCTCTCAGGTGAGTCACTCTCTCAGGTGAGTCGCTCTCTCAGGTGAGTCACTCTCTCTAGGTGAGCTGGTCTCTCAGGTGAGTCATTCTCTCAGGTGAGGCGCTCTCTCAGGTGAATCGCTCTCTCAGGTGAGTCACTCTCTCAGGTGAGTCGCATTCTCAGGTGAGTCACTCTCTCAGGTGAGTTGCTCTCTGTGGTGAGTCACTTTCTCAGGTGAGTCACTCTCTCAGGTGAGTCGCTTTCTCAAGTGAGTCACTCTCTCCGGTGAGTCGCTCTCTCAGGTGAGTCGCTTTCTCAGGTGAGTTACTCTCTCAGGTGAGCTGCTTTCTCAGGTGAGTCACTCTCTCAGGTTAGCCCCTCTCTCAGGTGAGTCACCCTCTCAGGTGAGCCCCTCTCTCAGGTGAGTCGGTCTCTCAGGTGAGTTGCTCTCTCAGGTGAGTTAATCTCTCAGGTGAGTCGTTCTCTGTGGTGAGTTGCTCTCTCAGGTGAGTCGCTTTCTCAGGTGAGTCGCTCTCTCAGGTGAGCCCCTCTCTCAGGTGAGTCACCCTCTCAGGTGAGCCCCTCTCTCAGGTGAGTCGGTCTCTTAGGTGAGTTGCTCTCTCAGGTGAGTTACTCTCTCCGGTGAGTTGCTCTCTGTGGTGAGTCGTTCTCTGCGGTGAGTCGCTTTCTCAGGTGAGTCACTCTCTCAGGTGAGTCGCTCTCTCAGGTGAGTTACACTCTCAGGTGAGTTGCTCTCTCAGGTGTGTTACACTCTCAGGTGAGTCACTCTCTTAGGTGAGCCACTCTCTCAGGTGAGTCACTCTCTCAGGTGAGTCACTCTCTCAGGTGATTCGCTCTCAGGTGAGTTATTCTTTCAGGTGAGTCGCTCTCTCAGGTGAGCCGCTCTCTCAGGTGAGTCACTCTCTCAGGTGAGTTACTCTCTCAGGTGAGTTGCTTTCTCAGGTGAGCTGCTCTTTCACCTGAGTTGCTCTCTCAGGTGAGTCGCTCTCTCAGCTGAGCTGCTTTCTCATGTGAGCCGCTCTCTCAGGTGAGTCACTCTCTCAGGTGAGTCGCTTTCTCAGGTGAGTCGCTCTCTCAGGTGAGTCACTCTCTCAGTTGAGTTGCTCTCTCAGGTGAGTCGCTCTCTCAGGTGAGTCGCTTTCTCAGGTGAGTCACTCTCTCCGGTGAGTCGCTCTCTGCGGTGAGTCGCTCTCTGCGGTGAGTTGCTCTCTCAGGTGCGTCGCTTTCTCAGGTGAGTCGCTCTCTCAGGTGAGCCGCTCTCTCAGGTGAGTCACTCTCTCAGGTGAGTTGCTCTCTCAGGTGAGTCGCTCTCTCAGGTGAGTCGCTTTCTCAGGTGAGTCACTCTCTCAGGTGAGTCACTCTCTCAGGTGAGTTACTCTCTCAGGTGAGTTGCTTTCTCAGGTGAGCTGCTCTTTCACCTGAGTTGCTCTCTCCGGTGAGTCGCTCTCTCAGCTGAGCTGCTTTCTCATGTGAGCCGCTCTCTCAGGTGAGTCACTCTCTCAGGTGAGTCGCTTTCTCAGGTGAGTCGCTCTCTCAGGTGAGTCACTCTCTCAGGTGAGTCACTCTCTCAGTTGAGTTGCTCTCTCAGGTGAGTCGCTCTCTCAGGTGAGTCGCTTTCTCAGGTGAGTCACTCTCTCCGGTGAGTCGCTCTCTGCGGTGAGTCGCTCTCTGCGGTGAGTTGCTCTCTCAGGTGCGTCGCTTTCTCAGGTGAGTCGCTCTCTCAGGTGAGCCGCTCTCTCAGGTGAGTCACTCTCTCAGTTGAGTTGCTCTCTCAGGTGAGTCGCTCTCTCAGGTGAGTCGCTTTCTCAGGTGAGTCACTCTCTCCGGTGAGTCGCTCTCTGCGGTGAGTCGCTCTCTGCGGTGAGTTGCTTTCTCAGGTGAGTCGCTCTCTCAGGTGAGTCGCTCTCTCAGGTGAGTCACTCTCTCAGGTGAGCCACTCTCTCAGGTGAGCCCCTCTCTCAGGTGAGTCGCTCTCTCAGGTGAGCCCCTCTCTCAGGTGAGTCGCTCTCTCAGGTGAGTTGCTCTCTCAGGTGAGTCACTCTCTCAGGTGAGTCACTCTCTCAGATGAGTCGCTCTCTGCGGTGAGTCGCTCTCTGTGGTGAATCGCTTTCTCAGGTGAGTCACTCTCTCAGGTGAGTCACTCTCTCAGGTGAATTGCTCTCTCAGGTGAGTCACTCTCTCAGGTGAGTCACTCTCTCAGGTGAGTCGCTCTCTCAGGTGAGTCACTCTCTCTAGGTGAGCTGGTCTCTCAGGTGAGTCATTCTCTCAGGTGAGTCGCTTTCTCAGGTGAGTCACTCTCTCCGGTGAGTCGCTCTCTGCGGTGAGTCGCTCTCTGCGGTGAGTTGCTCTCTCAGGTGCGTCGCTTTCTCAGGTGAGTCGCTCTCTCAGGTGAGCCGCTCTCTCAGGTGAGTCACTCTCTCAGTTGAGTTGCTCTCTCAGGTGAGTCGCTCTCTCAGGTGAGTCGCTTTCTCAGGTGAGTCACTCTCTCCGGTGAGTCGCTCTCTGCGGTGAGTCGCTCTCTGCGGTGAGTTGCTTTCTCAGGTGAGTCGCTCTCTCAGGTGAGTCGCTCTCTCAGGTGAGTCACTCTCTCAGGTGAGCCCCTCTCTCAGGTGAGTCGCTCTCTCAGGTGAGCCCCTCTCTCAGGTGAGTCGCTCTCTCAGGTGAGTTGCTCTCTCAGGTGAGTCACTCTCTCAGGTGAGTCACTCTCTCAGATGAGTCGCTCTCTGCGGTGAGTCGCTCTCTGTGGTGAATCGCTTTCTCAGGTGAGTCACTCTCTCAGGTGAGTCACTCTCTCAGGTGAATTGCTCTCTCAGGTGAGTCACTCTCTCAGGTGAGTCACTCTCTCAGGTGAGTCGCTCTCTCAGGTGAGTCACTCTCTCTAGGTGAGCTGGTCTCTCAGGTGAGTCATTCTCTCAGGTGAGGCGCTCTCTCAGGTGAATCGCTCTCTCAGGTGAGTCACTCTCTCAGGTGAGTCGCATTCTCAGGTGAGTTACTCTCTCAGGTGAGTTGCTCTCTGTGGTGAGTCGCTTTCTCAGGTGAGTCACTCTCTCAGGTGAGTCGCTTTCTCAAGTGAGTCACTCTCTCCGGTGAGTCGCTCTCTCAGGTGAGTCGCTTTCTCAGGTGAGTTACTCTCTCAGGTGAGCTGCTTTCTCAGGTGAGTCACTCTCTCAGGTTAGCCCCTCTCTCAGGTGAGTCACCCTCTCAGGTGAGCCCCTCTCTCAGGTGAGTCGGTCTCTCAGGTGAGTTGCTCTCTCAGGTGAGTTACTCTCTCAGGTGAGTCGTTCTCTGTGGTGAGTTGCTCTCTCAGGTGAGTCGCTTTCTCAGGTGAGTCGCTCTCTCAGGTGAGCCCCTCTCTCAGGTGAGTCACCCTCTCAGGTGAGCCCCTCTCTCAGGTGAGTCGGTCTCTCAGGTGAGTTGCTCTCTCAGGTGAGTTACTCTCTCCGGTGAGTTGCTCTCTGTGGTGAGTCGCTCTCTGCGGTGAGTCGCTTTCTCAGGTGAGTCACTCTCTCAGGTGAGTCGCTCTCTCAGGTGAGTTACACTCTCAGGTGAGTTGCTCTCTCAGGTGAGTTACACTCTCAGGCGAGTCACTCTCTCAGGTGAGCCACTCTCTCAGGTGAGTCACTCTCTCAGGTGAGTCACTCTCTCAGGTGATTCGCTCTCAGGTGAGTTATTCTTTCAGGTGAGTCGCTCTCTCAGGTGAGCCGCTCTCTCAGGTGAGCCGCTCTCTCAGGTGAGCCGCTCTCTCAGGTGAGTCACTCTCTCAGGTGAGCTACTCTCTCAGGTGAGTCGCTTTCTCAGGTGAGCCGCTCTTTCACGTGAGTCGCTCGCTCCGGTGAGTCGCTCTCTCAGGTGAGCTGCTTTCTCAGGTGAGTTGCTCTCTCAGGTGAGTCACTCTCTCAGGTGAGTCGCTCTCTCAGGTGAGTCGCTCTCTCAGGTGAGCCGCTCTCTGCGGTGAGTCGCTCTCTCAGGTGAGTTACCCTCTCAGGTGAGTTGCTTTCTCAGGTGAGCTGCTCTTTCACCTGAGTTGCTCTCTCCGGTGAGTCGCTCTCTCAGCTGAGCTGCTTTCTCAGGTGAGTCGCTCTCTCAGGTGAGTCAGTCTCTCAGGTGAGTCGCTGTCTCAGGTGAGTTGCTCCCTCCGGTGAGTCACTCTCTCAGATGAGTTGCTCTTTCAGGTGAGTTGCTCTCTCAGGTGGATTTAAGAGATCCCGTGGCCACTTGATGTGAAACAGGAACAGGAGAGAGAAAAACAGAAAATGCTGGAAAATCTGAGTGGGTCTGAGATGCTGTTAGACCCGCTGAGTTTTTCCAGCATTTTCTGTTTTTGTTTCAGGTTTGCAGCATCCGCAGTATTTTGCTTTTAAGAACAGGAGAGAGTTCTGGCCAATATTTATCCACAATCAGCATCACAAGAAAACAGATTACCTGGTCATTATCACATGACTGTATGTGGGCTTTTGCTGTGCACACATTGGCTGCCACCTTTCTTACATTACGGCAGTGACAGCACTTTTAAGGTCTTTCATTGGCCATAAAGCGATTTGGGATGTCCTGAGGTAGTGAAAGGCGCTATAGAAATGTAAGTTTTTGCATCTTGTACAACTTTGCATGGCCCCCATGGTGACAGCCTGGAATCAGCAATTGCTGGAGTATGTCCCACCCCCAACCACCTGCTGCACTCCCTCAATACTGACCCTCCGACAATGCAGCACTCCCTCAGTACTGACCCTCTGACAGTGCAGCACTCCCTCAGTACTGACCCTCTGACAGTGCAGCACTTCCTCAGCACTGACCCTCTGACAGTGCAGCACTCCCTCAGTACTGACTGTCTGACAGTGCAGCAATCCCTCAGTACTGACCCTCCGACAGTGCGGCACTCCCTCAGTACTGACCCTCTGACAGTGCAGCACTCCCTCAGTACTGACCCTCCGACAGTGCGGCACTCCCTCAGTACTGACCCTCTGACAGTGCAGCACTTCCTCAGTACTGACCCTCTGACAGTGCAGAACTCCCTCAGTACTGACCCTCTGACAGTGCAGCACTCCCTCAGTACTGACCCTCCGACAGTGCGGCACTCCCTCAGTACTGACCCTCTGACAGTGCAGCACTTCCTCAGTACTGACCCTCTGACAGTGCAGAACTCCCTCAGTACTGACCCTCCGACAGTGCAGCACTCCCTCAGTACTGACCCTCTGACAGTGCAGCACTCCCTCAGTACTGACTTTCTGACAGTGCAGCACTCCCTCAGTACTGACCCTCCGACAGTGCAGCACTCCCTCAGTACTGACCCTCTGACAGTGCAGCACTCCCTCAGTACTGACCCTCCGACAGTGCAGCACTCCCTCAGTACTGACCCTCTGACAGTGCAGCACTCCCTCAGTACTGACCCTCTGACAGTGCAGCACTCCCTCAGTACTGACCCTGTGACAGTGCAGCACTCCCTCAGTACTGACCCTGTGACAGTGCGGCACTCCCTCAGTACTGACCCTCTGACAGTGCAACACTCCCTCAGTACTGACCGTCTGACAGTGCGGCACTCCCTCAGTACTGACCCACTGACAGTGCAGCACTTCCTCAGTACTGACCCTCCGACAGTGTGGCACTCCCTCATTACTGACCCTCCGACAGTGCAGCACTTCCTCAGTACTGACTCTCTGACAATGCAGCACTCCCTCAGTACTGACTCTCTGACAGTGCAGCACTCCCTCAGTACTGACTCTCTGACAGTGCAGCACTCCCTCAGTACTGACTCTGACAGTGCAGCACTCCCTCAGTACTGACCCTCTGACAGTGCAGCACTCCCTCAGTACTGACACTCTGACAGTGCAACGCTAACCCAATACTCATCCACATCCCCTACTCCACCTCCACCCTGGCTGAAGTGAACCAGCCACTGAGCAGTGAGCAGGGCCGGTCGATACATGTACCCGAAATCAGGCCTGTGTAATCTTGATCTTCCCTGAATTATCTGGGCTGTAAAATTGAGGTGTTGCTGGACTGGGAGCCAGTGTAGGTCAGCGGGCACAGGGGTGAATGGGCCTCAATGTGATTTAGCACACAGGAAGCAGAGATTCTCCCAGAGAAACCTCAAGCAGCCTCTGAAAAAATGAATATACCCTTCGAGTCAGCAGCACTTAGACAATCAAACATTTATGAACCCAACATAGGTGCTTCATTGAATAAAACATTCTGCGGGCTCACTGATCTGCTTCATTTATTTGAGCAGTGGCTGTACTTGTGCCCCCTCAGAAACATGGACCACCAGCTGGGGTCAGGACCCTCGGCTGCTGTGCTCTCTAACTCAGGTGACAATCCTGACCCATGGCGCTGAGAGTAAAGGAGTGAAAGAGCCGTGGACAACAATCCGAGCTCAACACTGTTCACATTTCACTCTCTGGGAGCAGCCATGTTCCAGCTGGGGTCACAGGATCAATAGGATGACACCAGCCCCCACCTCTCTCCCTCCCCCTCCCCCCAGTTCAACACCCAAATCCCCCGAATCCCACCCGCAACCCACCCTCCCCCATTCACACCCAACCCACCCTCCCCCATTCACACCCAACCTCCCCTCCCCCACAACCACACCCAACTTCCCTTCCCCCACACCCACACCCAACCTCTCTTCCCCCACACCCACACCCAACCTCCCCTCCCCCACACCCACACCCAACCTCCCTTCCCCCAAACCACACCCAACCTGCCCTCCCCCATTCCCACACCCAAGTCCTGCCTATTCCACGCATCCCGACCCTCACCCCAATATACAGCACAGGGTCAGATACGGAGTAAATCTCCCTCTACACTGTCTCCATCAAACACTCCCAGGACAGGTACAGCACAGGGTCAGATACAGAGTAAATCTCCCTCTACACTGTCTCCATCAAACACTCCCAGGACAGGTACAGCACGGGGTTAGATACAGAGTAAAGCTCCCTCTACACTGTCCACATCAAACACTCCCAGGACAGGTACAGCACGGGGTTAGATACAGAGTAAATCTCCCTCTACACTGTCCCCATCAAACACTCCCAGGACAGGTACAGCACGGGGTTAGATACCGAGTAAATCTCCCTCTACACCGTCCCCATCAAACACTCCCAGGACAGGTACAGCACGGGGTTAGATACAGAGTAAATCTCCCTCTACACTGTCCCCATCAAACACTCCCAGGACAGGTACAGCACAGGGTTAGATACAGAGTAAATCTCCCTCTACACTGTCCCCATCAAACACTCCCAGGACAGGTACAGCACGGGGTTAGATACAGAGTAAATCTCCCTCTACACTGTCCCCATCAAACACTCCCAGGACAGGTACAGCACAGGGTCAGATACAGAGTAAATCTCCCTCTACACTGTCTCCATCAAACACTCCCAGGACAGGTACAGCACGGGGTTAGATACAGAGTAAAGCTCCCTCTACACTGTCCCCATCAAACACTCCCAGGACAGGTACAGCACGGGGTTAGACACAGAGTAAAGCTCCCTCTACACTGTCTCCATCAAACACTCCCAGGACAGGTACAGCACGGGGTTAGATACAGAGTAAAGCTCCCTCTACACTGTCCCTGTTAAACACTCCCAGGACAGGTACAGCACGGGGTTAGATACAGAGTAAATCTCCCTCTACACTGTCCCCATCAAACACTCCCAGGACAGGTACAGCACGGGGTTAGATACCGAGTAAATCTCCCTCTACACTGTCCCCATCAAACACTCCCAGGACAGGTACAGCACGGGGTTAGATACAGAGTAAATCTCCCTCTACACTGTCCCCATCAAACACTCCCAGGACAGGTACAGCACGGGGTTAGATACAGAGTAAATCTCCCTCTACACTGTCCCCATCAAACACTCCCAGGACAGGTACAGCACAGGGTCAGATACGGAGTAAATCTCCCTCTACACTGTCTCCATCAAACACTCCCAGGACAGGTACAGCACAGGGTCAGATACAGAGTAAATCTCCCTCTACACTGTCTCCATCAAACACTCCCAGGACAGGTTCAGCACGGGGTTAGATACAGAGTAAATCTCCCTCTACACTGTCCCCATCAAACACTCCCAGGACAGGTACAGCGCGGGGTTAGATACAGAGTAAAGCTCCCTCTACACCGTCCCCATCAAACACCCCCAGGACAGGTACAGCACGGGGTTAGATACAGAGTAAATCTCCCTCTACACTGTCCCCATCAATCACTCCCAGGACAGGTACAGCACGGGGTTAGATACAGAGTAAAGCTCCCTCTACACTGTCCCCATCAAACACTCCCAGGACAGGTACAGCACGGGGTTAGATACAGAGTAAATCTCCCTCTACACTGTCCCCATCAAACACTCCAGGACAGGTACAGCACGGGGTTAGATACAGAGTAACGCTCCCTCTACACCGTCCCCATCAAACACTCCCAGGACAGGTACAGCACGGCGTTAGATACAGAGTAAACCTCCCTCTACACTGTCCCCATCAAACACTCCCAGGACAGGTACAGCACGGGGTTAGATACAGAGTAAAGTTCCCTCTACACTGTCCCATCAAACACTCCAGGGCAGGTACAGCACGGGGTTAGATACAGAGTAAATCTCCCTCTACACTGTCCCCATCAAACACTCCCAGGACAGGTACAGCACAGGGTCAGATACAGAAGAAATCTCCCTCTACACCAGTCCCATCAAACACTCCCAGGACAGGTACAGCACTGGGTTAGATACAGAGTAAAGCTCCCTCTACACTGTCCCCATCAAACACTCCCAGGGCAGGTACAGCACGGGGTTAGATACAGAGTAAAGCTCCCTCTACACTGTCCCCATCAAACACTCCCAGGACAGGTACAGCACGGGGTTAGATACAGAGTAAAGCTCCCTCTACACTATGCCCCTCAAACACTCCTGGGACAGGTACAGCACGGGGTTAGATACAGAGTAAATCTCCCTCTACACTGTCCCCAACAAACACTCCCAGGACAGGTACAGCACGGGGTTAGATACAGAGTAAAGCTCCCTCTACACTGTCCCCATCAAACACTCCCAGGGCAGGTACAGCACGGGGTTAGATACAGAGTAAATCTCCCTCTACACCGTCCCCATCAAACACTCCCAGGACAGGTACAGCACAGGGTTAGATACAGAAGAAATCTCCCTCTACACTGTCCCCATCAAACACTCCCAGGACAGGTACAGCAGGGGGTTAGATACAGAGTAAAGCTTCCTCTACACTGTCCCCATCAAACACTCCCAGGACAGGTACAGCACAGGGTTAGATACAGAATAAAGCACCCTCTACACTGTCCCCATCAAACACTCCCAGGGCAGGTACAGCACGGGGTTAGATACAGAGTAAATCTCCCTCTACACTGTCCCCATCAAACACTCCCAGGACAGGTACAGCACGGGGTTAGATACAGAGTAAAGCTTCCTCTACACTGTCCCCATCAAACACTCCCAGGACAGGTACAGCACGGGGTTAGATACAGAGTAAAGCTCCCTCTACACTGTCCCCATCAAACACTCCCAGGACAGGTACAGCACAGGGTTAGATACAGAAGAAATCTCCCTCTACACTGTCCTCATCAAACACTCCCAGGACAGGTACAGCACGGGGTTAGATACAGAGTAAATCTCCCTCTACACTGTCCCCATCAAACACTCCCAGGACAGGTACAGCACAGGGTCAGATACAGAAGAAATCTCCCTCTACACCAGTCCCATCAAACACTCCCAGGGCAGGTACAGCATGGGATTTTTAAAAAAGGAAAAATTTAATGGTGAGATATTTTCTCAACATTTGGTAATAACTTGTGATGTTGAAATGTTTAATCTTGCATAGTTTGCTTGGAATATGGGATGAGTTTGGAGATGTTGGGTGTCATTTGTGTGAGTTGCCAAAAACATACTGGAAGGATATTATACTTCCATTTTATTCATTCATGGGATGTGGGTGTCGCTGGCTGGGCCAGCATTTATTGCCCATCCCTAACTGCCCTTGAGAAGGTGGTGGTGAGCTGCCTTCTTGAACTGCTGCAGTCCATGTGGTGTAGGTACATCCACAGTGCTGTTAGGGAGGGAGTTCCAGGATTTTGACCCAGTGACAGTGAAGGAATGGTGATATATTTCCAAGTCAGGATGGTGAGTGACTTGGAGGGGAACTTCGAACCAATAGTGAGACCGTTGTGTGTTGGAGAACACAGAGTCCTGTTGGGTAATGGGCTTGTCACTGATGAATCCACCAGAATACAAAGTTAGCAAATCAGGACAGGGCATCTCAGTGCAAGGATATCTGAATTCTGATGTTACTACTCGAGGACATTAGTATGAAAGAGTTGAAGAGAATCATTTGTAGTTCTGAAGGGTGAAGGAATTGATGTGCTGTTGAGGTGGGGGTCAAACTACTATATGAAGGCTTTTTGGGCCTAATTAACTTTCTCAATCCTACGTGTGGTTTGGAACTCCAATTCTGAAAACCCCTTGTCATCAGTTGATCCAATTAGTTCTTTTTGGGTTTTTAATTTCCAATTGTCGCTTTCTATTCATTAAGGTTTGCTCACTCTGCTGTGAAAAGGTGACAGGGAACAAATGTTTTAAGAGTTTATTTGGCAGTTTAACCTCATGGCTTCTTCAGGAATAAATCAAGCTGCTTCATCAAGTTGGATTAAGAGGTTTTGCTATTCAAATTTGATTCATTTCAACTAATGTTTAATGGAATAGATTTACATGGTGTGTGTCATAGAGCCTGGGTTACCTTGACAGGAATGTAAGACTGGAGAGCAGGTGATACCTCTCTGTGTGTTAATTCACACCAACAGCAAAATTCTCTTTTTCCATTAACTGCGATCACAAACAAACTCATAAAATAAAGGTAGGGTTTTTAAAAAAAACCATCTTCTTTTTGATGGTTTTTTTTGTTTCACCTGACAACCCGTGGGGCGGTCTTGCTGCTGAGTCAGAATGGTGCAGGTTCAAGCACCACGTTCAGGGACTTGGACAGTGCAGGAACCAGGGAGTGCTGCACTGTCGGAGATGCCGTCTTTTGGATGAGACATGAGACCGAGGCTCCGTCTGCCCTCTCAGGTGGATGTAAAAGATCCTGTGGCACTATTTTGATGGAGAACAGTGGCGTTCTCTTCCAGGGCCAATGCTCATCCCTCAACCAACGTCATTCAAAACACCGATCCTCATTGTCACATTGCTGTTTGTGGGAGCTTGCTGTGCACAACTTGGATGCTCTGTTTCCTACATTACAACAGCGAAGACGCTTCAAGAGTGCTTCATTGGCTGTAAGGTGATGTCCTGAGTTTGTGGAAGTTGCTGCAGAAATTTATTAGCAATCTGTCTTTTGCTCTTTCCCAGTTCCTCTGCAGTAAAAATGGAATGTGCTGGAAAATCTCAGCAGGGCAGGCAGCACCTGTGAGGAGGGAACCAGAGCTAACGTATCGAGTCCAATATGACCCTTCTTCAGAAGTGCAGTTTTTGTCCCAGTTCCCCTGTCTCTGGACCATCCTGTGCTGAAGCACCTACATGGTGACTGCCCCCCTCCCTGGACTGTGTGTGGACAGCAGGTCGCAGGCAGGGGGAAGCAGGATGGTGGTGCCGGTCAGGGCCTGAGCCAACCGACTGGTCAGCTGGGAAATGGTATCCTTGGTGAGGGAGGACGCTGCTCTGAACTCTGAACCCTGACCCCAGGTGGGGGTAGGGCCCAACACTAACCCTGACCCTAATGCTGGCGAAGTCGGTGGGGAGGGACAGGATGTTACCATCCCGAATCTGGAGGAGAACTCTGTCCTCGCGATCTGGATTGACAGATGAAGTAAAGTAGCGAAAGTGTTTGGGCCTCTGGCAATGGAGGGTGGGTTACATTCTCTCAACCTCCATCTCGCCGAGGGTGAAACTGGCATTGAAGATGGGCCCCTCATTCTCAACGGAGAGCCTCCATTGAAGTGAGAGGGTTTCTATAACAGGGTCCTCATCAGCAACACTTGTCGGGAACCTAAATTCAAAACTCACAGGAAAGGATATTTCTGTGAGCGAGTGATCAGTTTATGGAACAGGTGCTGAAGGAGACAGAGGAAGTAGTTAACACTGATTCATTCCAATGTCAATTAGAGAGATTTCTTTCAAAAAAATAACATTTTGGGAAGCAGTATCTGAGTAATTTGGTACACTTCATGGGCTGAGTGGAGCATTCATTAGAAGAACAGGAGACTTTGAACCTCTTGTTTCCACCAGTGGAAGTTTTCCTTGTCTCCAGCACTGGAATGATGGGCCGAATGGCCTCCTCATGCTGTTATCCTTTCATGATTTATTGATTTCTGTGAATGTTGTAGACTCAAGTGATAGAGATTGATGACTGTGACTAGTCAATAACTCTGTTCTCCTTGTATAACCTGTCTGGCAGGGTGGTGGAGGGTGAACTGGATGAACATTAATCCCGCCCTGTCTCACATGAAGGTAAAAGATTGGAACATTTTTTTCAGTGATGTTGACTTGAGAGATAAATATTGGCCAGGACACCAGGCAGAAATCTGCCTGCTCTTCTTCCGAATCGTGCCAGGGAATCTTCTACATTCACCGAGAGGGCACATGGGGCCTCGATTTAATATCTCGTTTGACAGAAAGCTTGCAGTAATTATGGTTTTATTTATTGTGTCCTTTAGGGAAGGAAATCTGTTGTCCTTACCTGGTTTGGCCTACATGTGACTCCAGACCCACAGCAAGGTGGTTGGCTCTTAAAAATGCCCTCTAAGCAAGGGCAATTATGGATGGGCAATAAACGCTGGCCTAGTCAGTGACGCCCCATAAAAAGATTTAATAATGAACTCATGCCCTACTAAATAATTAATCTGTCCCTGGGTTACTAAACTAGCATCACAAACACTGCACAATCTCACAAAATCAGTGAGGCTTGGCTGAAAGAATGAATCTGGTCTATCTGAGTCCGAACCACGTCCGGCAAGAAATGATTCCTTCTCCTGGCCTTTTACAAAACCTGGAATCAATGAGAGTCAGAGTCATCCCCATGCCTTCACTGGCAGGATCTGAGGCAATTGTTTACTGGGGCATCGCTGTTTGCTATGCGATTGACAGTGAGTACGTCTGTTATTTGACATTGGGAGACAGAAGATGAGAGCAGGAGAGGAGAGAGAATGTGGGAAGATTTATTAATGGAGTGGAGCTGTCGCTTAGACTTCACTAATAAACGGACAAAATAAAAATACATTGCTGACAGCTCTGTATAGTCTTTCATTTCATTTAGAAGTGAAATGTTTGACCTCTTGCACTCATTAGAGTTCCTCTAGTGGACTGTTCCAGATATAAAGAGCTCACCTCACTTTTCAATGATGCTGAATTAATCTGACATAGGCCCATTAAGGATGAAAATCTGCTGTAATTCATCAGAATGTCTACTCTAAATATGCATTCATTAAAGAGAAAACCAATATTACCTTTCAAACAATCACTGCTCCCGAAACAGGCACTAAAAAAAAACCACATTTCCACCTCCCCCATTGTGTGATTATTTCCCAGTCCTTGTTCCTTTTACCTTCCTTTGGAATCCCCTCCTGCCTCTTCTAACAATCAGTAATCACCAAAAACAGATTATCTGCTCATTTATTGCATGGCTGTGTGTGGGTTCTTACTGTGCAAAATTTGGCTGCCACGTTTTCTACATTACAGCACTGACTCCATTTCAAAAAGTACTTTAACAGCTGTAGGTGGGGGGAGGGGGGGCATTGCAGACCTCCAATGATTGTTCAAATTCATTCACGGGATGTGGGCTTCACTGGCTGGGCCAGCATTTATTGCCCATCCCTACTTGCCCTTGAGAAGGTGGTAGTGAGTTATAGTCCACACAGTGTAGGTACACCCACAGTGCAGTTGGCTGAGGGTGGGGTATTCCCACATTTTGACACAGCGACAGTGAAGGAACGGCTGATATATTTCCAAATCAAGATGGTGAGCGACTTGGAGGGGAACTTCCAGGTGGTGATGTTCCCATCTATCTGCTGCCCTTGTCCTTCTAGATGGTAGCGGTTGTGGGTTTGGAAGGTGCTGTCGAAGGGGCCTTGGTGAATTCCTGCAGTGCATCTTGTAGATGGTACACACACTGCTGCTACTGTGCAGCGGTGGTGGAGGGAGTGAATGTTTGTGGATGTGGTGCCAATCAAGTGGGGCTGCTTTGTCCTGGATGGTGTTGAGCTTCTTGAGTGCTGTGGGAGCTGCACTCATCCAGGCAAGTGGGGAGTATTCCATCACACTCCTGACTTGTGCCTTGTAGATGGTGGACAGGCTTTGGGGAGTCAAGAGGTGAGTTACTTGGTGCATAGTT
This sequence comes from Carcharodon carcharias, assembly GCF_017639515.1. Lineage (NCBI taxonomy): Eukaryota > Metazoa > Chordata > Chondrichthyes > Lamniformes > Lamnidae > Carcharodon > Carcharodon carcharias. The sequence goes on from NC_054488.1 coordinate 63,714,788, forward strand.
CCCAGCCTCTGACCTACTGTTGTAGCCACAGTATTTATAGGGCTAGTCCAGTTCAGTTTCTGGTCAATGGTAACCCCAGGATGTTGATGTTTACACAGCGCAGTCACTTTGTAACTTCTTGATTCCCTTCCTGATTAAGAACATCCCTGGACCCAGCTACAAATCTTCCCAGAAATCACTTCTTGAAATATTGATCATCAGAAAGTGTTTGTCATGATCTCTCCGGGGTGCCAGTGCTAATCACCGACATGAAATCTGCACCCCTTGAGGGTCCAAACGTGAAATGGAGAAACCACTAGAATTTTCTGGATTCCTTACAGAAAACACAATGACTAACGAGACTTCAGGCTCCTGCTGTTTGAGCAGAAGTGAGATGGTCACAGAATGAAGCAGCTTCATCACTCACTGAGGAGTCACCACCATGGGAATATTGCCAGTTACCAAACCGAGAGAACTTAAATGTGAGCAAACATCAGGAGCTCGGAGCTTGACTTTCTCAAATAGGTATAAAATAGATTTGTAAATTGCACTAGTGCAGAGAGAGAGAGAGATAGAGAGGGAACAAGAGAGAGAGAGAGAGAACAAGAGAGAGAGAGGGAACAAGAGAGAGAGAGAGAGAACAAGAGAGAGAGAGGGAACAAGAGAGAGAGAGAACAAGAGAGAGCGAGAGAGGGAACAAGAGAGAGAGAGAACAAGAGAGAGATAGAGAGGGAACAAGAGAGAGAGAGAACAAGAGAGAGATAGAGAGGGAACAAGAGAGAGAGAGAGAATGAGAGAGAGAGGGAATAAGAGAGAGAGAGAACGAGAGAGAGAGAGAGAGGGAACAAGAGAGAGCGAGAGAGAGGGAACAAGAGAGAGAGAGAGAGAACGAGAGAGAGAGGGAACAAGAGAGAGAGAGAGAACAAGAGAGAGCGAGAGAGGGAACAAGAGAGAGAGAGAGAGAGAACGAGAGAGAGAGGGAACAAGAGAGAGAGGGAACGAGAGAGAGAACAAGAGAGAGAGAGGGAACAAGAGAGAGAGAGGGAACAAGAGAGAGAGAGAGAGGGAACAAGAGAGGGAGAACAAGAGAGATAGAGAGAGACAGAAAGAGAGACACAGAGAGAATAAGAGAGGGACAGGGAGAGAAAGAGATACAGACAGCAATAGAGAGACAGAGAGAATGAGAAAGAGAGATAGAGAGAGAGAGAGAGAGAGAGAGTGACAAAAGCAGGGAAGGAGATCCAAACATGTAAAACATGGCATAAGTCCCAGAAATATAATAACTTGGAGAGGAACACAGGAGCAGGAGGAGGCCATTCAGCCCTTCGAGACTGTTTCACCATTCAGTGAGATCATGGCTAATCTGTATCTCAACTCCATCCAACTGCCTTGGCTCCATATCCATTAATACTCCTGGATAGCAAAAATCTATCAGTCTCAGATTTAAAAATATTAATTGGGGCCCAGCATCTACTGCTTCTATTGGGAGAATGTTTCAGTACCTTCTACCACACTTTATGTGAAGAAAGGAGATTATTAATTATTCCGCCGTGTGCTGTTCCACAGTGATTTGAACTTCAGTTTAAAAGAAAATTACTTTGCAACAAGCCAAGAATGAATAAGAATGAAGCGATGGAAACCATCGCTTTTATAAAGGAAATTTGGAATGAAATATTCATTTATATATCGTGTTTTTTATTGCATTTCAGAAAGTACTGAGGGTGTTGTGCTGTTTCTGTGTTAAGGGTGTCCCATGGAGAATATTACGTCAGAGATTGTAATGTTTACTTTCATGATGGTCTGCTACCTTTCATTAAACTACCATGTGCTATAATTCATCAACCATCTCCTGACAGTCTGCAATATCTCAGGGCCCTCTCTCTCTCTCTCTCTCTTCCCCACTCTGTCCATTCTTTGCTGCCCTCAGCATCTCAGACTCTGGTTCCTCTTTTGATGGTCAGCCTCTCTCGATAGTCATCATCTGTCTTCAGGTAATACAACAACAACCTGTATTCATATGGTGCCTTCAGTGTGGCAAAATGTCTCAAGGATATTTCAGACAGAACTTGACACTGAGCCACATAAAGGGCCTGAATGTTCAGCTCGATCAGGAAACAGGCCCCCGCCCGCGATTGGCCCATGACCGTGATTTCACGTTGGCTGACCAATGGTCAGGAAGGGCTGGGTGGGGGAGGGGGCGTGTTGTGCTCTGGGCCCAATAGCGATCCGGCGGCCAGTTTAAAAGCCCCTTAATGGCTGCCGGTGAAGGAGTGTCCAGCCTGCGTTGCGGAGACGGTACCTCTGGCCTCAGCAGTGGCTGGAGACGCCAGGCGGGAGGGCAGGTTGGGTGGGCACTCGGCCCCCTGCTGTGCTCCTGGAGAAGGAAGCTGCCAGGAGGGACACCCTTGTACCAAGGGATGGAAGGAAGAGGCTACCAGACCTGATGAAGGAAGCCTGGGAGGAGGAGGCAGCGCAGGTCAGCAGACATGACATGGTGTGGCACCCATGGGTGCAGAGCCGCAAGGAGTTCAATGACCGGCTGGGCACTGGAAGGGTGAGCACTGAGTTGGCATGGATCAGTGCGGAGAAGTGTTAAGATGTGGCTGTACCCCCGTGGACCTCAGGGGTGCTAGAGTCTGAGTGCCAACAGTCAATGATGCTGAAGCTGGCCAAGGCAGTGAGCCCTGCCTGCCTGGGCTGAGTGCCTTGAGGCTTGAGGGCCACAACTTGGATGTGCCCTGTGAGGTGTTCCTCAGCTGGGATTGGCCAGGCTGCAATGGTGCTGCAGGTAGAGAGGGGACTCATCGATGCTCCTCTGTCCTTTCAGGAGAATACGAGTCATAACCAAGCAGAGGGGTCACGTACAGGCGGAGGCCCATCCAACCTGCTGCTGCTCTCCCGATTTGAGCAGGATGCCCTTGAGCTGGAGAGCCAGCACGCTCCCTGTACAAGCGGGCGTGGAGAGGTGGGGGTGCCAGGTGAAGGTAAGAGCACAGGGCACAGAGGTGCGGCTCTCGGATTGTGTAACCATTTTAGTGCAGTCTCCTCATTGATGGGTGCTCGAACCTGGAGTCCCCATTGATCATTGGAAGACGATGGCACCGTGATGCAGATCCCCATTGGGTGCCTGGCATGCACAGTGACCGTGTGATGACTTTAACTAATGACATGTCCTTGTTCTGCCTTAAATTCACCGGCACGCACTCGCTGTCTGGACCCCGAAGGGGCACTCCTGACACCAGAGGACCACCAGACTTCATCTGCTCCTGTGTCACACCCGCCCTCTGCAACCAGGCACCAGCACAGTTATCAGCACCTCGGTGGGTGTTAGATTGTCAGCTACATTGTCAGTGCACATTGGTGAGGGCATTTCACACTCGCTTGAGGTGCAGGTGGAGACAGTGAGAGCCCAGGGTGCTGGCAGTCGGAGGACTGTTGGAGACCAGGATGATGCTGAACCAAGGGCTGATGATGAGCCTCTGGAGTTGTCCATTAGGCGGCAGGTCCTGGATGTCCAGCGGGAGTTGCAGGAGGATCTGGCGGAGATCCATGAGGGTCTGTGTACCATGGCGAGGGAGGAGTCCATACGGAGTGTGAGCACTGCATTGACCCTCATGGCCAAGCGCACTGCCTCCTCCATTGAGCGAGTGGTGACTCTCATGGAGAGGCAGCTGCAGGGGCAGAATGAGAGGTTTCTGGGCTTGTGCTCAGACCTGCAGGTCCTCACACAGGTACTGACCTCAGATAGTCAGTGTCAGTGTGGGAGAGGGATGAGGCACCCAGTATCCCAGTTAGGTGCCCGTCCATCAATGGTGAGCAGGGAGGTCCAGAGTGACCTCACGTTGGCGCATGAGTTGCCTGTCGTCTCTACTGGCTTCTCTCAGGACACTCCGGATGATGGCAGCAGCTCCTTTGCCCCTCTGCCAGTGACTGTGGCATCTGATGAGGCTGCGGGGACTGGGGAGATGCCAGCCCTGGCACTGGCCATTCTCTCCCAGGCGGGGCCAGCACAGGCACCACTGGCCAGAGGACGAACGCCAAGGTCATCGAGGCCAACAAGACAGCAGAGTCAGCAGCTGTCTCCAATGCCAGTGTCAGCGAGGGGGTAGCACCAAGACGTAACACTCACAAACGTAAATTAAAGGCACCATGAGCACAAGAGGGGCAGGTCACGGGTGACTTTATGTTCAGTTATGTTTACTTTATGTATACTGGTGTGGACATCAACACCAGTAATGGTCACGTCAACGTGATTTGAACGTGACAATAACATTATATTTGCTTTTGTTGCTGAGTGTGCTTTACCTTTTATTTTGTATGTAATGCTGGATGTGAGTGACTCTAAGCTTTATTGCATAGTCACTGGGTGGGTTCACATGACAGGGGCATTTTGGACATCCTGGGTGGAGACAGCAGCCCTGGAATGAGGTGGAAGTGGATCTTTGGCAGCCTAGCTGAAGGAGTGTTGGATCAAGGCATCCCTGGTGTCCCTGCCTCCCTGAAGGTTACTGAGGTCTGAACACCCTCAGTGTTCTCCTCACTAGGCTCCTCTTCTGACTCACTACTAGATTCATCCTCTGTGGCCTGTGTAGCTGCTTCGAGATCCCCTTCCTCCAGTGGGTTCCCCCATTGCCAGTGCCAGATTGTGGAGAGCGTAGCTTGCAACCACGATCAGTGACACCCGCTCCAGGAGGTATTTTAGTGCTCCCCCTGAATGGTCCAGGCATTGGAAGCACATCTTGAGAAGATCTATGATCCTCCCTGTCACAGCCATAACTCCTACTAACTAGCTCTGCCTCTGTTCTTAGGTGACAGAGAGGTGTTATAAACCATCCATCCTGTCAGGCTGGAGCACTGAAGAGCCTCAGCACCTGGGGGTGTCTCAGGATGTAAGCATCATGGGTGCTGCCAGGATACCTTGCACAGACTTGCATAATCTGCATCCTGTGGTCACACACTTATCTGCAGGTTCATGGAGTGGAATCCCTTCCTGTTGTCGCTGGTACCCGGCTGACCTGCTGTTGCATGTGTGCAGTTGATTGCACCCTGGACGCAGGGGAACCCAGCAATCGCTGCAAAGCCTCTGGCTCGCTCAGCCTGGCTGGCCTCATCCGTACAGTAAAGAATAAAGGTCAGGAGCCGCTCCTATCACCAGCTTGATGCAACTGTGGACAGCCGATTGGGAAAGAGCCAGAGGCTCTGTGGGGCGCAGTGACCTTCAGAGCCACTGGCATGGGGTGTCCACCCACACAGTCAGAGCTGATCTCAGGGCCGATTATCTGATAGATGGAGGTCACTGTCTCCCTTGGGAAGCAGAGCCTCCTTCGGCATTGCACCTCAGACATACTGAAGTAGCTGCATCGCTGCCTGTAACCCTGGCAGCAGGATAGTGGCATCTTCTGCAGCCCCTTCCACCTTGGACTTCCTGCTGACCCTGTGCCCCTTATGCCTGCTCCTCTCCTCTCACAGGTCCCTCCACTGGAAGCACACTGGGACACCTGACCTCCTCTCCCCTCTGCCCCTCTCTTCCTCCTCAGAGCGAGTACCTCCAGCGGAGACCACAATCCCCATTCCCAGGGTAAGGGAAGGCTGTCTGATACTTGGAAGGGTCCACACGGTCTGAATCCTCCAGGGGCCTTGGAGACACCAATGAGACCTCACCTGCAGCCTGGAAATGCTAAAAATGAAGCCCCGAACAGAGATGCTGAGTAGCAATAAGCCACCATCAGCAAACTATCTCCAAAACTCCTCGCTCCTCACACTGGCAATGCTGCTGCCCCTTTTTACCCTGCCCTTGGACGAGGTTTTGCAAAGCGTGGGCTGCCCACCTGCCCGTTTTGCCCATGCGATGAGCACAAGGGCCAAATGCAGGTAAATGGGGTTAAGTTGGTAGGTCAGGTGTTTCTCACGTGTCGGTGCAGACTCGATGGGCCGAAGGGCCTCTTCTGCACTGTGATTGTGTGATTCTGCAAGGTGAACTCATGGTCAATCACCTTTTTAATGGGCTTCAGTGGCATCTGACTGATGGCCAGTGCGGCTCCAACATCCATGTGTGCCCACTGTCTGAAATATCACACGGCCTGCGGGATGGTGTCTGCTCACCTGCCCGATGTCATCTCGTGTGACTTCACCCTCGAGCGGGTCGAGTGTGACTTCACCCCTGATCATGTCAAGTGTGACTTCACCCCCGAGCGGGTCGAGTGTGACTTCACCCCCGATCGGGTCGAGTGTGACTTCACCCCGAGCAGGTTGAGGTTGACTTCACCCCCGATCATGTCGAGTGTGACTTCACCCCCGAGCAGGTTGAGTGTGACTTCACCTCCGATCGGGTCAAGTGTGACTTCACCCCTGAGCGGGTCGAGTGTGACTTCACCTCTGATCATGTCGAGTGTGACTTCACCCCCGAGCGGGTTGAGTGTGACTTCACCCCCGATCATGTCGAGTGTGACTTCACCCCCGAGCGGGTCGAGTGTGACTTCACCCCTGAGCGGGTCGAGTGTGACTTCACCTCTGATCATGTCGAGTGTGACTTTACCCCCGATCGGGTTGAGTGTGACATCACCCCTGAACGGGTCGAGTGTGACTTTACCCCCGAGCGGGTCGAGTGTGACTTCACCCCCGATCATGTCGAGTGTGACTTCACCCCCGATCATGTCGAGTGTGACTTCACCCCCGAGCGGGTCGAGTGTGACTTCACCCCCGATCATGTCAAGTGTGACTTCACCCCCGAGCGGGTCGAGTGTGACTTCACCCCTGATCATGTCGTGTGTGACTTCACCCCCAAGCGGGTCAAGTGTGACTTCACCCCCGAGCATGTCGAGTGTGACTTCACCCCCGATCATGTCGAGTGTGACTTCACCCCCAATCATGTCGAGTGTGACTTCACCCCCAATCATGTCGAGTGTGACTTCACCCCCAATCATGTCGAGTGTGACTTCACCCCCAATCATGTCGAGTGTGACTTCACCCCCGAGCGGGTCGAGTGTGACTTCACCCCCGAGCAGGTTGAGTGTGACTTCACCCCCGATCTTGTCGAGTGTGACTTCACCCCCGAGCGGGTCGAGTGTGACTTCACCCCTGATCATGTCAAGTGTGACTTCACCCCCGAGCGGGTCGAGTGTGACTTCACCCCCGATCGGGTCGAGTGTGACTTCACCCCGAGCAGGTTGAGGTTGACTTCACCCCCGATCATGTCGAGTGTGACTTCACCCCCGAGCAGGTTGAGTGTGACTTCACCTCCGATCGGGTCAAGTGTGACTTCACCCCTGAGCGGGTCGAGTGTGACTTCACCTCTGATCATGTCGAGTGTGACTTCACCCCCGAGCGGGTTGAGTGTGACTTCACCCCCGATCATGTCGAGTGTGACTTCACCCCTGAGCGGGTCGAGTGTGACTTCACCTCTGATCATGTCGAGTGTGACTTCACCCCCGAGCGGGTTGAGTGTGACTTCACCCCCGATCATGTCGAGTGTGACTTCACCCCCGAGCGGGTCGAGTGTGACTTCACCCCTGAGCGGGTCGAGTGTGACTTCACCTCTGATCATGTCGAGTGTGACTTTACCCCCGATCGGGTTGAGTGTGACATCACCCCTGAACGGGTCGAGTGTGACTTTACCCCCGAGCGGGTCGAGTGTGACTTCACCCCCGATCATGTCGAGTGTGACTTCACCCCCGAGCGGGTCGAGTGTGACTTCACCCCCGATCATGTCAAGTGTGACTTCACCCCCGAGCGGGTCGAGTGTGACTTCACCCCTGATCATGTCGTGTGTGACTTCACCCCCAAGCGGGTCAAGTGTGACTTTACCCCCGAGCATGTCGAGTGTGACTTCACCCCCGATCATGTCGAGTGTGACTTCACCCCCAATCATGTCGAGTGTGACTTCACCCCCAATCATGTCGAGTGTGACTTCACCCCCAATCATGTCGAGTGTGACTTCACCCCCAATCATGTCGAGTGTGACTTCACCCCCAATCATGTCGAGTGTGACTTCACCCCCAATCATGTCGAGTGTGACTTCACCCCCGAGCGGGTCGAGTGTGACTTCACCCCCGAGCAGGTTGAGTGTGACTTCACCCCCGATCTTGTCGAGTGTGACTTCACCCCCGAGCGGGTCGAGTGTGATTTCACCCCCGAGCGGGTCGAGTGTGACTTGCCCCCGAGCAGGTTGAGTGTGACTTCACCCACGATCATGTTGAGTGTGACTTCACCCCCGAGCGGGTCGAGTGTGACTTCACCCCCGATCATGTCGAGTGTGACTTCACCCCCGAGCGGGTCGAGTGTGACTTCACCCCCGAGCGGGTCGAGTGTGACTTCACCCCCGAGCGGGTCGAGTGTGACTTCACCCCGAGCGGGTTGAGTGTGAGTTCACCCCTGATCATGTTGAGTGTGACTTCACCCCCGAGCGGGTCGAGTGTGACTTCACCCCCGATCATGTCGAGTGTGACTTCACCCCCGATCATGTCGAGTGTGACTTCACTCCCGAGCGGGTTGAGTGTGACTTCACCCCCGATCATGTCGAGTGTGACATCACCCCCGAGCGGGTCGAGTGTGACTTCACCCCCGATCATGTCGAGTGTGACTTCACCCCCGATCATGTCGAGTGTGAGTTCACCCCCGAGCGGGTCGAGTGTGACTTCACCCCCGAGTAGGTTGAGTGTGACTTCATCCCAATCATGTCGAGTGTGACTTTACCCCCGAGCGGGTCGAGTGTGACTTCACCCCCGATCATGTTGAGTGTGACTTCACCCCCGAGCGGGTCGAGTGTGACTTCACCCCCGAGCGGGTCGAGTGTGACTTCACCCCCGAGCGGGTCGAGTGTGACTTCACCTCTGATCATGTTGAGTGTGAGTTCACCCCCGATCATGTCGAGTGTGACTTCACCCCCGATCGGGTCGAGTGTGACTTCACCCCCGAGTGGGTCGAGTGTGACTTCACCCCCGATCATGTCGAGTGTGACTTCACCCCCGAGCGGGTTGTGTGTGACTTCATCCCCGATTGGGTTGAGTGTGAGTCCACCCCCGAGCGGGTCGAGTGTGACTTCACCCCAGAGCGGGTCGAGTGTGAGTTCACCCACGATTGGGTTGAGTGTGAGTTCACCCCCGAGCTGGTTAAGTGTGAGTTCACCCCCGAGCGGGTTGAGTGTGACTTCACCCCCGATTGGGTTGAGTGTGACTTCACCCCCGAGCGGGTTGAGTGTGAGTTCACCCCTGAGCGGGTTGAGTGTGAGTTCACCCCCGAGCGGGTTGAGTGTGAGTTCAACCCTGAGCGGGTTGAGTGTGCTCCCATTCAATCAGCGTAAAATGCAGCCCAAAGAAGTATTAGGTCAGGTGACCACAAAGCTTGAGTAAAGGGATATGCTTTAAAAAGTGTCTGAAAGCAGGAGAGGGAGGTAAAGAAGTGCAGAGGTCTAGGGAGAGAGTTCCAGAGCCTGAGTCCCAGGCAACTGAAGCAATGGTGGGGCGATGAAAATGGGAATATGCAAGAGGCCAGAATGGGAGGAGCACATATACCTCCAAGCGCTGTGGGGCTGGAGGAGATTTCAGAGATAGAGAGGGGGGAGACCATGGAGGGATTTAAAAACAGGGATGAGAATTGTCGTGCTCCAGTTTGGCCTCCAGTTCAGTCAACTATTCTCTCCCCAATGTCACTCCTGCCACTGTTGGAGGAACTGTCAGACCCTAAATCTGCTCGCAATGCCTCAACCTGCTGGGCTGTGGTTAATCCAGCACTGACCAGTTATCTTGCGATATTGCTCCACATCAGGTCAAGGCTTCACCAGGAGAAGAGTTATATCCGTGACCTGAGAAACTGTACTCTCCAACTCCATGTGTTTCTTGAAGATTTCAATCGCTGACTATTTGCAGGACAAACAGTAACTGCTCCTAATGAACCCTGCCAGCACACAGATTAACAATCGCTTCACTGAATATCCCATATTAGTTTAATTATAAAGTTTAATTTAAAAAATGCCACGAATCAAGGCAATGATTGATTTGTGGAACATATTGACACTATTGACTGATAAAGCTGCTGCCTCAGCTTCAGACAATATTCCAGTGAGATGCTGAGACCGAGGCAATGTGGATAAGTCAGCATGAGGTATAAAACACAAGGAATTCAGAAAGAACAAAACTGCATTCATATTCTAGCTTTTAAAGAAACTGTAGCAACGTTCCTGATGAACAGTGATAGGCTACTGGTGTTTCTGCTCCATCCAAGATTCCTCCCACCCCCTCTCCATCTCACCCCCATCAGTATATTCTTCTCTTCCTTCCTCCCTCAGGTGTTTATCTCACCTCCCCCTAGTCATCCCAACCACTCCCTGTGGGAGCCAGTTCCACGTTCTCACCAGTCTCTGGACAAAGATGGTGCTCCTGAATTCCCGAATGGATTTATTCATGACTATCTGATACTAATGGCTCCTGGTTCTTGTCTCCCCCACTATGCCGACCCTTTCATAATTTTAAAGACCTCTATCAGGTCACTCGTCAGCCTTCTCTTCTCTCGAGAGTAGAGCCCCAGCCCATTCACTCTTTCCTGATTGATATTACCTCTCAGTTCCAGTATATTTCTAGTAAATCTTTTTTGCACCTTCCCCAGTGCCCCTTTTACGCTTCTTAGAATATGGAGACCAGAACTGTGCACAGAATTCCAACTCTGGTCTGATCAAAGTTCTAAGTAAGCTTGACAGAACTTCCCTGCTTTGCAATTCTAACCCTCTAGAAATGAACCCTAGTGTTTTGTTTGCTTTACTTCATGGCCTTATTTACCTCTGTCACTCCTTTTAGTGATACAGGCAGTAAAGATCCCATTTATTGGCCCAAGTTCAATTTTGCTACAATGCCAGAACTCTAATAGGAAACAAAGACAGAAAATGCTGGAAAAACTCAGCAGGTCTGACAGCATCTGTGGAGAGAGAAACAGAGTTAACGTTTCGAGTCTGTTTGACTCTTCTTCAATAGAAAACACCTCCCAAGTTCATGACCTCCACCATTTAGAAGAACAAGTGAAACTGAAACATAGAAGCATAGGAAGGCTTCAAGTTCCTCTCCAAGCCACTCACCATCCTGACTTGGAAATATATCGCTGTTCCTTCACTGTCACTGGGTCAAAATCCTGGAACTCCCTCCCTAACAGCGCTGTGGGTGTACCTACACCACATGGACAGCAGCGGCTCAAGAAGGCAGCTCACCCCCCACCTTCTCAAGGGCAATTAGGGATGGGCAATAAATACCCAGATTCCAAGAATAAATAATGAAAAAAACAAATGAGGTTAGTAGGTGTCAGGAGGTGAATTCTATTCCCTGAGATTTGCGAATCCTGACAACAGGCTGTTGAGTCGATTGCTGATTCACTGATTTCTTTCAAGCGAGAGCTATTTGTTTCTCATTAATAGGGTTAATCAGGACCTGAGCAGACTGCTGGATTGTCAAAATGGGTGGGGGAGATCGGAGAGGAATTTTCTGGGTTTTTTCTTCCCAAAGTTTCTCAGTGTTTTGATTTATTTTCTTACCTCTGTCAGGAACTCAGCTGACTTTGGGTGCAGTGAGGAGAGTTTAGAATTGTGATGTCGACAAGTTATCACAAGCTGTGTTGGCTAAGCTCGATAGGCCAGTGGACTCCTTCCATTGTCCCTGTGTTTGGACAGACTTGTGCTAGTGGGATCCTCCTGTGCCTCCAGTTCAGGCCGATTGGGAAAAACTGCACAAATCAGACAGGCAAAATAGGGCAGCAGATTGGAGTTGGGATAGAAAACCAGCCATGGTTTTATTGAGCGGTGCAGTAGGTTTGTCGGACTGGATGGTCCAATCCCGCTCCGGTTTAACTTCTAATGCCCATTTCCTGTCTTTGCTGCTTCCAGTTCATCATTGCACCATTGGAGTACGGGAGCAGAGTTTCAGACTGTGTGTCACCTGCTCAACTGTGGCTGACACTGATTCAGTCGCTAACTCTCGCTGGGAGGGTCAATGTCTTTTGATCAGACCCTGGGCATAGCTCCAGGTAGGGAAATGGTGATAGTGACTATAAAATGCCCCATAAACATCACTTTCCCAGATGCTCACCCAGCTACTTTGCTGTGCTGGATCCCACAACTCTCCCCTGAAATCCCCAGCACCAGCTCATGTAAGTCTGCCCATCTCTCTCTCTCTCTCGGCTGTACCCTCGTGGTGCAAGTTCTACAGTCCCAATGTGTGAGAGTACACCTTTCATTATTCTCATGTCTTTGGAGTTAGATGTTAGAATCTGAATGGGGAGCTCTGCCCTTTCCAACCAACTCTTAAGGCCTGTTGCTGAAGGAACTGTCCCTGTGTGCACCTTTCCATTGGAGAGTCTGTGCTTTATTGAGGTGGCATTTTGTAAACTATTTGCATTACTGGGAATGAGCAGTAAGGGGAAACATTGGGATTATTTAATTCAATCTGATTGACTGCCTCTTGTTACAAGTTTACCATTCAGTAGGAGAATTATCAACAAATCTACACATTCTTTCCTAGGAACATAGGAACAAGAGGACATTTGGCCCCTCAGGTCTGTCCCACCATTCAATTAGACCTCCATTGATTTGCATCTTAACTCTATCTACCCACTCCTTGGTTTCAGAACCTTTAATACTAAATAAATATCTATCATTCTCAGTTTTGAAATTTTCAATTGATCTTGAGGTCAGATTTTCACTACTCTTCATGTGAAAAAGTTCTTCCTGAACTGCCTGGCTCTAATTTTAAGGTTATGTCCCTTTATTCTGGACCCCCCACCATCAACAAGACGCACTGCAGGAATTCACCAAGGCTCCTTAGACAGCACCTTCCAAACCCACAACCTCTACCATCTAGAAGGACAAGGGCAGCGGACACATGGGAACACCACCACCTGGAAGTTCCCCTCCAAGTCACTCACCATCCTGACTTGGAAATATATCGCTGTTCCTTCACTGTCGCTGGGTCAAAATCCTGGAAATCCCTCCCTAACTGCACCGTGGGTGTACCTACACCATATGGACTGCAGCGGCTCAAGAAGGCAGCTCATCACCACCTTCTCAAGGGCAATTAGGGATGGGCAATAAATGCTGCAGTGCTTGCATCCTGTGTCATAGAGTCCTAGAGGTCTACAGCACAGAAAAAGGCCCTTCGGCCCATCAAGTCTGTGCCGGTCAAACAAGTACCTAACTATTCTAATCCCATTTTCCAGCACTAGGCCCATAGCTTTGTATGCCATGGCATCGCAAGTGCACATCCAAATGCTTCTTAAATGTTATGAGGGTTTCTGCCTCTACCACACTTTCAGGCAGTGAGTTCCAGATTCCCACCACCCTCTGGGTGAAAAAATTCTTCCTCACATCCCCTCTAAACCTCCTGCCCCTTACCTTAAATCAATGCCCCCTGGTTATTGATCCCTCCACCAAGGGGAAAAGTTCCTTCCTATCTACCCTATCAATGCCCCTCATAATTTTATACACCTCAATCATGACCCCCCTCAATCTCCTCTGCTCCAGGGAAAATAACCCCAGTCTATCCAATCTTCCCTCATAACTAAAACTCTCCAGCCCAGGCAACACTGGTAAATTTCCTCTGCACTCTCCCTAGTGCAATCACATCCTTCCTATAATGCGGATTCCAGAACTGCATGCAATACTCTAGCTGTGGCCTAACCAGCGTTTTATACAGCTCCAGCATAACCTTCCTGTTCTTATATTCTATGCCTCGGCTAATAAAGGCAAGTATCCCATATGCCTTCTTAACCACCTCACCTACCTGTCCTGCTACCTTAAGGGACCGGTGGACACCAAGGTCCCTCTGATCCTCAGGTCCTACCATTCATCGTGTATTCCCATGCCTTGTTTGTCCTTCCCAAGTGCATCACCTCACACTTATCCAGATTAAATTCCATTTGCCACTGATTAGCCCATCTGACCAGCTCGTCTATATCCTCCTGTAATCTAAGGCTATCCTCCTCACTATTTACCACCCACCAATTTTCGTGTCATCCGTGAACTTACTGATCAACCCTCCTACATTCAAGTCTAAATCGTTTATACATACCACAAACAGCAAGGGACCCAACACCGATCCCTGTGGAATCCCACCAGGCACAGGCATCCATCCCTCGACCATCACCCTCTGCTTCCTGCCACTCAACCAATTCTGGATCCAATTTGCCAAATTGCCTTGGATCCCATGGGGTCTTACCTTTGTTATCAGTCTCCCATGTGGGACCTTATCAAAAGCCTTGCTGAAGTCCAAGTAGACTATGCCAAATGCATTGCCCTCATCTACACACCTGGTCACCTCTTCAAAGAATTCAAATTGGTCACACATGACCTCCCCTTAACAAAACCATGCCAACTGTCCTTGATTAATCCCTGAGCCTCTAAGTGTAGATTAATTCTGTCCCTCAGAATTGCTTCCAATAGTTTCCCCACCACTGAGGTTAGACTGACTGGCCTATAGTTCCTTGAATAAAACATAGGGAATAGTTTCACTTTATCTACCCCATCAAAACCTTAATCATCTGAAACACCTCACTTAGATCACTCCTTAATTGCTTATACTTAAGGAAATACAAGACTAGTCTAAGTAACCTGTCCTCATAATATAAGCATTTAATGGCCCGGTATCATTCTGGGAATCAGCCCTACATCCTGTCCCCTGGAAATCTACTGCCTTAATCTAGCATCAATCCCAGGGATCTTCAAGACACATCATTATGGAGCAATGGGGCATGCTTGCACCAACACATTGAGCATCTCTCCCCTGGACAGTTACTGACAGGAAGCCAGATATGATATAGAGGATCTTGAACTGTGGGAGCCTCAAATTGGAGGATATTCCACAACAACTTAAATTTCTATAGCACCTTTAACATTGGAAAAGTCCCTCAGGTGCTTCACAGGAGTGTTATCAATCAGGAACTGACACGGGATCACAGGCAGAGACAGTAGGACAGGTGAGCAAAAGCTCGGTCAAAGAGGTTGACTTAAAGCTGCGTGTGAATGAGGTAGGGAGAGGCAGAGAGGATTAGGGAGGGAATCCCAGAGTTTAGGGCCCAGGCAGCTGAAGGCATGACCACCAACGGTGGAGAGATGATCTTCAGGGATATGCAAAAGGCCGGAATTGGAGCTGCCACAGATTTTTCACCAAATTGTAGAGGTGGAGAAGGTTACAGAAATGGGGAGGCGATAGGCCAAGGAGGGATTTGTAATCCAGGCTGAGAATTTTAATATTGGGCCATTGCTGGGCCAGGTGCCAAGGTAAGTCAGCGAGCACAACGGGTGTCGGGAGGTTTACGCTCGAGAGATGGGCATCGGCGGAATGATGACCCAGAGACACATGGGCTACAGGTGGAGAGAGAGGCTGGGCTGCCCCCTCCTGCTTGGTTGAAGTAGGACAGGAGATGAGATATTTCCTCGTGGCGTTGAGGTTTGCTCAATACTTTGAGCCTGGAGGGAAGCAGGAACTCTACTTCAAACAGACATTTTAGAATGCTGGTGTGGGGAAAATCCGTGTGAGGTGGGGGGGGGGGGGGTTTGTGGAGGGAGGGGTTAACGGTTTCTCACACTGCACCCTGAATGCTACACTCTGGACGTGGAAATAAAGACCTACTGGCCATCTTGTAGCAATTTTTCAAACACATTTATTGAGCTCTTGACATTAAACCAAACACAGTGTATGAACATTGTAAACAATTAACATAAAAAGGCAGTAGCTTTATCCACACCCGAGTGTGTATCAGGTCTTCCCAATGGTTGGAACGTCAGTTAAAACTCATGTCTTTAATTTCTGACCCCTCTAACGCCAGTGGTAACATATTTACAAGACTTGCCCCATGTAGGTTTGACTCTTTGATTTAATTTATTTGAAGCAATGGCCTCAGTAATGGGGATGGAGGGTGTAAGGGACGGGTCGGCGGAGGTTGGTGGGGGTGGTGGTAGGTGAAGGGAATACCCTTATTGTCCTCCATCCCCTCCCGCTGCCCCACCCTGCATCCCCACCGCGCCCCCTCCCCCCCCCAACCAACCCCCACCCCCATACCCCACCCATCCCCGCCCCCCCCCCACCCAGATTCCAAAGACTTCTTTCTGTTTTGGTTTGGATACAGACACCAAACTGAATGACGCGAATGAGCAATGAAGGCTTTCCAGTTTGGAACCCCGAACACAATTGAACACTCACACTGGTGGATTTGCTTCCATCCTGACATTAGCAATTGTGAAGTCCACATATATACAAAGGCCATTAAAGTCTCTCTGGTTTGTTTTAGTTGGAGCCGAGGCAGCTGCATTAAAATTTTATAGATTTAATTTTTTAATTCCTCTTCCCTTTCAAAATGGTAAAGTATCAAAACCACAGTTGCTTGTTAAATGATTTATCTCATTCCCCCCTCCCACCACCCACCCTCTAAAATTAATCTTTTTAAATCTAGGTGTATTTTGGCAAGTGTCTTGGTTTCCTTGCGACTGTAAGGTGGGTTTTGAAGACAGCCGTTTATATATATCAAAAGTTTGTCTCCCTCCAAGCTCATTGTGAAAGCTGAGTGCCCCCTCCAGCAAGGGAGTGGTCCTGACTGCCATCCTCGTAATGCACATTCAGAGCAGGAATATCTCATCAGGGTTAAATTCCGGATCAATATTGTCTCTTATTACTTTAGGAGCCATTCATTAACTGAAAGAGAGAGAAGGAAAGAGAAAATTGGAGAGATGAAACATGTCTTTTAAAAATGAAACAGTTTTCACAGAGCATGCAAGACACTTAAATATAAAGGAACTTGTTTATCCAGAAGAGACTTTTTGGACGATCAACACAGCTTGTTTCTCAGAGTAGCTAATCTGGATAGTCAGTGCAACTGATCTAATCTCCAGCAGAAGGTCCTGCAGAGGATTTCTCTTCTCCCGTGCAGTGTTTTATTCCCCTATTTACAGGATAGAAACAGGCTGTATGGCGTTTAAACCCCACCTGAGCATCCTCCAACCCCTCTTCGCCGCAGCCAATATCCTTCCAGCCCTTTCTCCCTCATGTGTTTAACTAGCTTCCCCAGTGGTCTGTACATCAGCAGCACCCAACAGGCAGCCAGGGATGGATCATTCTATTGGTGTTTGGCAGCACTTTGCTGGCCATGTGGACGATATGAAATGTTCCTGCATTCTGTGACTGGTCATCAACTTCATCAAAGCCTCAAACACACGTGGAGTTGAAAGAGGGACTTGTTGCAACTCAAGGACAGGGGGTGCAAACAAAAGTGAACAGTGAGTATCAGACAGTGTGTTAAACACTGAATAGTGAACAGTGAGTATCAGACAGTGTGTTACACACTGAATAGTGAACAGTGAGTATCAGACAGTGTGTTAAAGACTGAATAGTGAACAGTGAGTATCAGACAGTGTGTTACACACTGAATAGCGAACAGTGAATATCAGACATTGTATGAAACACTGAAAAGTGAACAGTGAGAATCAGGCAGTTTGTTACACACTGAATAGTGAAAAATTAGTATTAGATAGTGTACTAGACAATAAATAGTGAACAGTGAATATCAGACATTGTGTAAAACACTGAATAGTGAACAGTGAGTATCAGACAGTGTATTACACACTGAATAGTGGACAGATAATATCAGACATTGTCTTAAACTCTGAATGGTGAAAAATGAATATCAGCGTGGTACACACTGAATAGTGAGCAGTGAATATCAGATAGTGCGTTATACACTGAATAGTGAACAGTGAGTATGACACAGTTTCTTAGGAACTAAATAGTGAATAGTGAGTATCAGTGTGTTACACACTGATTGGTGAACCTGAATATAAGACAGTGTGTTACACACTGAATAGTGAACAGTGAATATCAGTCAGTGCATTAGAGACTAAACAGTGAACAGCAAATATCACACAGTGTCCTAGCAACTAAACAGTGAGTATCAGACAGTGTGCTATACATTAAATAGTGAACAGAGAACATCAGACAGTGTGCAAACCACTGAATCGTGAACACTGAATATCAAACAGTGTGTTACACACTGATTAGTGAACAGTGAATATTAGACATTGCATTACAAACTAAATAATGAACAGTGAGTATCACACAGTGTCTTCGGAACTAAATAGTGAAAAGTGAGTATCAGCAAGTGGGTTATGCACTGAATAGTGAACAGTGAGTGTCAGAAAGTGTGTTACACGCTGAATAGACAACAGTGCATATCCGACAGTGTTTGACAGTGGATAGTGAACAGTGAGTATCAGGCACTGTGTTAAACACTGAATAATGAACCATGAGTGTCAGACAGTGTGTTAAACACTGAATTGGGCTCAGTGAGTATCAGACAACGTGTTACACAGTGAATAGTGAACAATGAGTGTCAGATAGTGTATTAAACACTAAATAGTGAACAGAGAATATTGGACAGTGTATTACACACTAAATAGTGAACAGTGAGTGTCAGACAGTGTGGTTCACACTGAATAGTGAACACTGAGTATCAGACCATGTTTGACTGTGGATAGTGCACAGTGAGTATCAGGAAATGTGCTACCCACTGAATAGTGAACAATGAGAATCAGACAATATGCTACACACTGAATAGTGAACAGTGAGTATCAGACAATGGGTTACACACTGAAGCGTGAATAGTGAATATCAGGCAATGTGTTACACACTGATTAGTCAACAGAGAATATCAGACAGTGTTTGACAGTGGATAGTGAACAGTGAGTATCAGACAGTGTGTTATACACTGAATAGTGAACAATGAGTGTCAGACAGTGTGTTAAACACCGAATTGGGCTCAGTGAGTATCAGACAATGTGTTACACGCTGAATAGTGAACCGTGAAAATCAGACAATGTGTTACACACTGAATAGTGAACAATGAGTGTCAGATAGTGTATTAAACACTAAATAGTGAACAGAGAACATTGGACAGTGTGTTACACACTGAATAGTGAACACTGAGTATCAGACAGTGTTTGACAGTGGATAGTGCACCGTGAGTATCAGAAAATGTGCTACACACTGATCAGTCAACAGTGAATATCAGACAGTGTTTGACAGTGGATAGTGAACAGTGAGTATCAGACAGTGTGTTATATACTGAATAGTGAAAAGTGAGTATCAGACGGTGTTTGACACTGAAGAGTAAACAGTGAATATGGGGCAATGCGTTACACACTGATTAGCCAACAGTGAATATCAGGCAGTGTGTGACAGTGGATAATGAACAGTGAGTATCAGACAGTGTGTTACACACTGAATAGTGGACAGTGAGTATCAGATGGTGTTTGACACTAATTAGTGAACAGTGAATATAAGACAGTGCATTGCACACTGAACAATGAATAGTGAGCATTAGACATTAATGCTATACACTGAATAGAGAACAGTGAGTATCAGACAGTGTGTTACACACTGAATAGTGAACAGTGAATATCAGACAGTGTGTCACACACTGAATAGTGAACAGTGAAAATCAGACAGTGTGTCACACACTGAATAGTGAACAGTGAAAATCAGACAGTTTGTCACACACTGAATGGTGAACAGTGAGTATCAGGCAGTGTTTGACACTGAATAGTGAACAATGAGTATCAGGTAGTGTGTTACACACTGAATAGAGAACAGTGAGTATCAGACAGTGTGTCACACACTGAATAGTGAACAGTGAAAATCAGACAGTGTGTTACACACAATAGTGAACAGTGAATATCAGACAGTGTGTCACACACTGAATAGTGAACAGTGAATATCAGACAGTGCGTTACACACTGAATAGTAAACAGTGAATATCAGACAGTGCCTTACACACTGAATAGTGAACAGTGAAAATCAGACAGTTTGTCACACACTGAATGGTGAACAGTGAGTATCAGGCAGTGTTTGACACTGAATAGTGAACAATGAGTATCAGGTAGTGTGTTACACACTGAATAGAGAACAGTGAGTATCAGACAGTTTGTCACACACTGAATGGTGAACAGTGAGTATCAGGCAGTGTTTGACACTGAATAGTGAACAATGAGTATCAGGTAGTGTGTTACACACTGAATAGAGAACAGTGAGTATCAGACAGTGTGTCACACACTGAATAGTGAACAGTGAAAATCAGACAGTGTGTTACACACAATAGTGAACAGTGAATATCAGACAGTGTGTCACACACTGAATAGTGAACAGTGAATATCAGACAGTGCGTTACACACTGAATAGTAAACAGTGAATATCAGACAGTGCCTTACACACTGAATAGTGACCAGTGGATATCAGACAGCGCGTTGCACACCAAATAGTGACCAGTGAATATCCTATTCCACAATGTCTACAATGCCTGATGTTTATGCAGCTTCCAAGAGCCAAATAAAATTTGCTGCTTCATCTGTGATGGGATTCCAGAGTGTGTTGCAGTGATCCAGTTAGTATTACAGTGACCTAGTTAGTATTACAGTGACCCAGTGAGTGTTACATTGAGTGAGTGAGAGTTATATTGAGCCAGTGAGTGTTACAGTGACTAAGTGATTATTACAGTGATCCAATTAGTGTTACTGTGACCCAATGAGTGTTACATTGATCCAGTGAATGTTACATTGATTCAGTGAGTGTTCTAGTGACCCAGTGAGTGTTACAGTGACCCAATGAGAGTTATGTTGAGCCTGTGAATGTTACAGTGACCCAGTGATTATTAGTGATACTGTGAATGTTACAGTGATCTGGTGAGTGTTACAGTGACCCAGTGAGAACTACAGTGACCCGATGATTATTACAGTGATCTGGTGAGTGTTACAGTGACCCGGTGAGTGTTACATTGAGCCAGTGAGTGCTACATGGAGTGAGTGAGTGTTACAGTGATCCAGTGAGTGTTACATTGAGTGAGTCAATGTTACAGTTATCTAGTGAGGATTATAGTGACACAGTGAGTGTTACAGTGCTACGGTGACCCAGTGAGACACATTTAGATTACATATATATGTACGTATATACATAATATATGTTCTACTAAATCAGTAAATGCCCCTGCCTTTCCACTGTCAATGATAGAGCCAAATCAACTCACCCTATTGTCAGCATATATACGTTTATGTTTGTATGTGTCAATAGATAATGATAGATACACATGGGCACATAAATATTATATATTATCCATATATCTTTTATATTATATATATGCAGTTTTATATATATACACATATATGTAATATATATGCATATGATATATATGATGCATGTTCTCTAAGATATATATAGATAGATATATACACATAAATATTATATATGTATAATATATATATTATGGATATATATGCGTTTGGACACATATTCGGAAGCTACACTTACCTCCCGTGGGTCAATGCGAATCAATTTGGAGGGGAAAGAATGTCGCAGCTCATCCCCACTGAGCAGTTTGCTGAGCTGAAAGATTTAACCCAGTTGGAAGGGTCTTAAAAAGTGATTGGTTCCTACTACAGATTTACACATTGCAGCAAACACACAGAGGGCTCCATCACACCATGTGAGTGATATAGACTCACCCTGGTTAAAGACCATTACTTGCTAGGCTGACTGCTCCCCATGCAAACCCACACAATGCCAGCCCTCCCCACCGCATGCCCCACTGTCGATCTCAGCCAAAAAGACCAAACAAGATCCCAGCTCCAGTTTCGAAGCTGGGCTGAGTTAGGTGACCACAGCTGGACAGTGCTGTGGCCTTTCAGTGTCCTCTTGGCCAGCCTATTACTCTGCACCCCTGCTCCTGATCACCTTGCCTTGTGTCTACGGACAGTGGCTGAAGACTGGATGCAGCTCCAACCGGATACGTCGTGCCTGCAATCAAAAACTGGGATTTCTGGGGTCAGGAATACTGAGCACCACGGAGTAGCCATTGCTCCCATCACTTAACCCAGCACAGACCCTGGTCAAAACCACTGCACCATAGAACTCAGTACCGCTCAGTGACAGTGTACAGTGATGTGTGTTAACACCAGGGTACAGTGCTGGGGTACAGTTGCAAGGTACAGTGGAAGGGTACAGTGGAATCAAAGAGAGTTGGGGTACAATTTTCGGTGACAGCATTGGGGAAGAGTGTGGGGGTAAAATGATGAGGAAGGGTATTGGGGTATAGATAGTGATGGGGTAAATGACAGAGCAGAGCGAAGGGGCAAAGTGTGGGGGATACAGAGTGTGGGTACGCACGGGGAAGTGTGCCTGTGTGGTCTCACCTCGGTACTGCAGTTTCTGGGCTCTGTTGTTGGGACAGTCCTTTCCTTGGAGGCTGAAGTTGATGTTTGTTCGGATGCAGCGGTTATGCAGTGGTTGCACGGGTCTGAAGTTGTCGCTCATGCTCAGGAATATCTGTGACGGCTGGTTTTGACTCAGGAGTCTTAGAGAATGCATCTGAAAAAAAAGACAGTGAGGACGTTACTTGGGGCAGAGTTTGTGGTTCTGCGCCTGAGCTGAGTGGGGGTGACAGTGCGCGATGGTGTCAGCCGAGAGCCCTGGCGTCACTGCGAACTCTAGCAATCCATTCGGTCGGACTGCAGACACGAGCCGGGACAGCGTGCCTGGGTTAACAGGATTATTAAGGCCCTTAAGTAATGAATTGGTGGACGAGCGAATAGACCCAGGCGGCCTTTGTATTTTTAACAAAACCTCAAAAACGGGCGGGATGAGGTTTCCAATGCGAAGTGAAAAAGCAATAAAGGATTTCCAGCATCATTTTTCACATCTTCCCAGGATTGAGTCACGTGGGGAGACATGTTTAACTCATTTGTAAAATGCTTATTTTTCAGGCAAAAAATCTTCAGCTTCCTGAGCCGGCTCTGGGCCTTCAGGGAGCTTTCACTGAGCCCACACACCACTCCCAGGCCCACACCGCACTCCCAGGCCCACAAAACATTCCCAGGCCCACACGACAAGGGGATAAAAACACCCCTTAATTTTATCGATGGATGTGCTGACTTTCACTGGGCTAAAGTTCCAAACAAACTGAGTCTCACAGGGGTACAGTTCCACACACACTGACCCTCACTGGGCTAAAGTTCCACAGACACTGACCCACACTGGGCTAAAGTTCCACACACACTGACCCTCACTGGGGTACAGTTCCACACACACTGACTCTCACAGGGGTACAGTTCCACACACACTGACTCTCACTGGGGTACAGTTCCACACACACTGACTCTCACAGGGGTACAGTTCCACACACACTGACTCTCACTGGGGTACAGTTCCACACACACTGACCCTCACTGGGGTACAGTTCCACACACACTGACTCTCACAGGGGTACAGTTCCACACACATTGACTCTCACTGGGGTACAGTTCCACACACACTGACTCTCACTGGGCTACAGTTCCACAAAACCTGACTCTCACTGGGGTACAGTTCCACACACACTGACTCTCACTGGGCTACAGTTCCAAACAAACTGACACTCACTGGGCTATAGTTCCACACACACTGACTCTCACTGGGGTACAGTTCTACACACACTGACACTCACTGGGGTACAGTTCCACAAACACTGACTCTCACTGGGGTACAGTTCCACACACACTGACTCTCACTGGGGTACAGTTCCACACACACTGACTCTCACTGGGGTACAGTTCCACACACACTGACTCTCACTGGGGTACAGTTCCACACACACTGACTCTCACTGGGCTACAGTTCCACACACACTGCCTCTCACTGGGCTACAGTTCCACACACACTGACTCTCACTGGGGTACAGTTCCACACACACTGACTATCACTGGGCTACAGTTCCACACACACTGACTCTCACTGGGGTACAGTTCCACATACACTGACACTCACTGGGGTACAGTTCCACACACACTGACTCTCACTGGGGTACAGTTCCACACGCACTGACTCTCACTGGGGTACAGTTCCACATACACTGACCCTCACTGAGTTACAGTTCAACACACACTGACTCTCACTGGGCTACAGTTCCACACACACTGACTCTCACTGGGGAACAGTTTCACACACACTGACACTCACTGGGGTACAGTTCCACACACACTGACTCTCACTGGGGTACAGTTCCAAACACACTAACTCTCACTGGGATACAGTTCCACACACACTGACATTCACTGGGCTAAAGTTCCACACACAGTGACCCTCACTGGGGTACAGTTGCACACACACTGACTCTCACAGGGGTACAGTTCCACACAACCGACTCTCACTGGGCTACAGTTCCACAAAACCTGACTCTCACTGGGGAACAGTTCCACAAACAGTGACTCTCACTGGGGTACAGTTCCACACACACTGACTCTCACTGGGGTACATTTCCACACACAATGATTCTCACTGGGCTACAGTGCCACACACACTGACTCTCACTGGGGTACAGTTCCACACACACTGACTCCCACTGGGGTACAGTTCCACACAAACTGACTCTCACTTGGCTACAGTTCCAGACACACTGACTCTCACTGGGGTACAGTTCCGCACACAATGACTCTCAGTGGGCAACAGTTCCACACATTGACTCTCACTGGGCTACAGTGCCAAACACACTGACTCTCACTGGGCTACAGTTCCACACACACTGACTCTCACTGGGGTACAGTTCCACACACAATGACTCTCACTGGGGCACAGTTCCACACAGACTGACCCTTACTGGGCAACAGTTCCACACACACTGACTCTCACAGGGGTACAGTTCCACACACACTGACTCTCACTGGGGTACAGATCCACACACACTGACACTCACTGGGGTACAGTTCCACACACACTGACTCTCACAGGGGTACAGTTCCACACACATTGACTCTCACTGGGGTACAGTTCCACACACACTGACTCTCACTGGGCTACAGTTCCACAAAACCTGACTCTCACTGGGGTACAGTTCCACACACACTGACTCTCACTGGGCTACAGTTCCAAACAAACTGACACTCACTGGGCTATAGTTCCACACACACTGACTCTCACTGGGGTACAGTTCTACACACACTGACTCTCACTGGGGTACAGTTCCACAAACACTGACTCTCACTGGGGTACAGTTCCACACACACTGACCCTCACTGGGCTAAAGTTCCACAGACACTGACCCACACTGGGCTAAAGTTCCACACACACTGACCCTCACTGGGGTACAGTTCCACACACACTGACTCTCACAGGGGTACAGTTCCACACACACTGACTCTCACTGGGGTACAGTTCCACACACACTGACTCTCACAGGGGTACAGTTCCACACACACTGACTCTCACTGGGGTACAGATCCACACACACTGACACTCACTGGGGTACAGTTCCACACACACTGACTCTCACAGGGGTACAGTTCCACACACATTGACTCTCACTGGGGTACAGTTCCACACACACTGACTCTCACTGGGCTACAGTTCCACAAAACCTGACTCTCACTGGGGTACAGTTCCACACACACTGACTCTCACTGGGCTACAGTTCCAAACAAACTGACACTCACTGGGCTATAGTTCCACACACACTGACTCTCACTGGGGTACAGTTCCACACACACTGACTCTCACTGGGGTACAGTTCCACACACACTGACTCTCACTGGGGTACAGTTCCACACACACTGACTCTCACTGGGGTACAGTTCCACACACACTGACTCTCACTGGGCTACAGTTCCACACACACTGCCTCTCACTGGGCTACAGTTCTACACACACTGACTCTCACTGGGGTACAGTTCCACACACACTGACTATCACTGGGCTACAGTTCCACACACACTGACTCTCACTGGGGTACAGTTCCACATACACTGACACTCACTGGGGTACAGTTCCACACACACTGACTCTCACTGGGGTACAGTTCCACACGCACTGACTCTCACTGGGGTACAGTTCCACATACACTGACCCTCACTGAGTTACAGTTCAACACACACTGACTCTCACTGGGCTACAGTTCCACACACACTGACTCTCACTGGGGAACAGTTTCACACACACTGACACTCACTGGGGTACAGTTCCACACACACTGACTCTCACTGGGGTACAGTTCCAAACACACTAACTCTCACTGGGATACAGTTCCACACACACTGACATTCACTGGGCTAAAGTTCCACACACAGTGACCCTCACTGGGGTACAGTTGCACACACACTGACTCTCACAGGGGTACAGTTCCACACAACCGACTCTCACTGGGCTACAGTTCCACAAAACCTGACTCTCACTGGGGAACAGTTCCACAAACAGTGACTCTCACTGGGGTACAGTTCCACACACACTGACTCTCACTGGGGTACATTTCCACACACAATGACTCTCACTGGGCTACAGTGCCACACACACTGACTCTCACTGGGGTACAGTTCCACACACACTGACTCCCACTGGGGTACAGTTCCACACAAACTGACTCTCACTTGGCTACAGTTCCAGACACACTGACTCTCACTGGGGTACAGTTCCGCACACAATGACTCTCAGTGGGCAACAGTTCCACACATTGACTCTCACTGGGCTACAGTGCCAAACACACTGACTCTCACTGGGCTACAGTTCCACACACACTGACTCTCACTGGGGTACAGTTCCACACACAATGACTCTCACTGGGGCACAGTTCCACACAGACTGACCCTTACTGGGCAACAGTTCCACAAACACTGACTCTCACTGGGCTACAGTTCCACACACACTGACTCTCACTGGGCTACAGTTCCACACACACTGACTCTCACTGGGCTACAGTTCCACACACACTGACTCTCACTGGGCTACAGTCCCACACACACTGACTCTCACTGGGGTACAGTTCCACAAACATTGACTCTCACTGGGGTACAGTTCGACACACACTGACACTCACCAGGGTACAGTTCCACACACACTGACTCTCACTGGGGTACAGTTCCACACACACTGAGTCTCACTGGGTTACAGTTCCATACACAGTGACTCTCACTGGGGTACATTTCCACATAGACTGACTCTCACTGGGGTACAGTTCCACACACACTGACTCTCACTGGGGTACAGTTCCACACACACAGACTTTCACTGGGGTACAGTTCCACACACACTGACTCTCACTGGGGTACAGTTCCACATAAACGACTCTCACTGGGCTACAGTTCCACAAAACCTGACTCTCACTGGGGCACAGTTCCACACACACTGACTCTCACTGGGGAACAGTTCCACAAACAGTGACTCTCAGTGGGGTACAGTTCCACACACACTGACTCTCACTGGGGTACAGTTCCACATACACTGACCCTCACTGAGCTACAGTTCCACACACACTGACTCTCAATGGGCTACAGTTCCACACACACTGACTCTCACTGGGGAACAGTTTCACACACACTGACACTCACTGGGGTACAGTTCCACACACACTGACTCTCACTGGGGTACAGTTCCACATACACTGACTCTCACTAGGGTACAGTTCCACTCACACTGACTTTCACTGGGGTACAGTTCCACACACACTGACACTCACTGGGCTACAGTTCCAAGCACACTAACTCTCACTGGGATACAGTTCCACACACACTGACATTCACTGGGCTAAAGTTCCACACACAGTGACCCTCACTGGGGTACAGTTCCACACACACTGACTCTCACAGGGGTACAGTTCCACACACACTGACTCTCACTGGGCTACAGTTCCACAAAACCTGACTCTCACTGGGGTACAGTTCCACGCACACTGACTCTCACTGGGGAACAGTTCCACAAAGAGTGACTCTCACTGGGGTACAGTTCCACACACACTGACTCTCACTGGGGTACATTTCGATACACACTGACTCTCACAGGGGTACAGTTCCACACACAATGACTCTCAGTGGGCTACAGTTCCACACACACTGACTCTCACTGGTCTACAGTGCCACACACACTGACTCTCACTGGGGTACAGTTCCACACACACTGACTCTCACTGGGGTACAGTTCCACACAAACTGACTCTCACTTGTCTACAGTTCCAGACACACTGACTCTCACTGGGGTACTGTTCTGCACACAATGACTCTCAGTGGGCAACACTTCCACACATTGACTCTCACTGGGCTACAGTGCCACACACACTGACTCTCACTGGGCTACAGTTCCACACACACTGACTCTCACTGGGGTACAGTTCCACACACAATGACTCTCACTGGGGCACAGTTCCACACAGACTGACCCTCACTGGGCAACAGTTCCACAAACACTGACTCTCACTGGGCTACAGTTCCACACACACTGACTCTCACTGGGCTACAGTTCCACACACACTGACTCTCACTGGGCTACAGTTCCACACACACTGACTCTCACTGGGCTACAGTCCCACACACACTGACTCTCACTGGGGTACAGTTCCACAAACATTGACTCTCACTGGGGTACAGTTCGACACACACTGACACTCACCGGGGTACAGTTCCACACACACTGACTCTCACTGGGGTACAGTTCCACACACACTGAGTCTCATTGGGTTACAGTTGCACACACAGTGACTCTCACTGGGGTACATTTCCACATTGACTGACTCTCACTGGGGTACAGTTCCACACACACTGACTCTCACTGGGGTACAGTTCCACACACACTGACTCTCACTGGGGTACAGTTCAACAGAAACTGACTCTCACTGTGGTACAGTTCCACACACACTGACTCTCACTGGGGTACAGTTCCACACACACTGAATCTCACTGGGGTACAGTTCCAGATACACTAACTCTCTTTGGGGTAAAGTTCCACACACACTGACTCTCACTGGGGTACAGTTCCACACACACAGACTCTCACTGGGGTACAGTTCCACATACACTGACCCTCACTGGGCTACAGTTCCAGACACACTGACTCTCACTGGGCTACAGTTCCACACACAATGACTCTCACTGGGGTACATTTCCACACCCACTGACTCTCACTTGGGTATAGTTCCACACACACTGACCCTCACTGGGGTACAGTTCCACACACACTGACCCTCCCTGGGGTACAGTTCCACACACACTGTCTCTCACTGGGGTACAGTTCCACACACACAGACTCTCACTGGGGTACAGTTCCACACACAACGACTCAGACTGGGGAACATTTCCACACACACTGACTCTCACTGGGGTACAGTTCCACACACACTGATTCTCACTGGGGTACATTTCCACATACACTGACTCTCACTGGGGTACAGTTCCACACACACTGACTCTCACTGGGGTACAGTTCCACACACACTGACTCTCACTGGGGTACAGTTCCACACACACTGACTCTCACTGGGGTACAGTTCAACAGAAACTGACTCTCACTGTGGTACAGTTCCACACACACTGACTCTCACTGGGGTACAGTTCCACACACACAGACTCTCATTGGGGTACAGTTCCACACACACTGACTCTCACTGGGGTACAGTTCCACACACACTGAGTCTCACTGGGGTACAGTTCCACACACACTGACTCTCACTGTGGTACAGTTCCACACACACTGACTCTCACTGGGGTACAGTTCCACACACACAGACTCTCATTGGGGTAGAGTTCCACACACACTGACTCTCACTGGGGAACAGTTCCAAACACAGTGACTCTCACTGGGGTATAGTTCCACGGACACTGACTCTCACTGGGGTCCAGTTCCACACACTGACTCACTCCGGGGTACAATTCCACACACACTGACTCTCACTAGGGTAAAGTTCCACACACAATGACTCTCACTGGGGTACAGTTCCACACAAACAGACTCTCATTGGGGTATAGTTCCACACACAGTGACACTCTCAGGGGTACAGTTCCACACACACTGACCCTCACTGGGGTACAGTTCCATACACACTGACTCTCACTGGGATACAGTTCCACACACACTGACTCTCACTGGGGTACAGTTCCACACACACTGACTCTCACTGGGGTACAGTTCCACACACACTGACTCTCACTGGGGTACAGTACCACACACACTGACCCTCACTGGGGTTCAGTTCCACACACACTGACTCTCACTGGGGTACAGTTCCAGAAACACTGACTCTCACTGGGGTACAGTTCCACTAACACTGACCCTCACGGGGGTACAGTTGCAGATACACTGACTCGCTCTGGGTACATCTCCACACACACTGACTCTCACTGGGGTACAGTTCCACACACACTGTCTCTCACTGGGGTACAGTTCCACAAACACTGACTCTCACTGGGGTACAGTTCCACACGCACTGACCATCACTGGGCTAAAGTTCCACAAACAGTGACCCTCACTGGGGTACAGTTCCACACACACTGACTCTCGCTGGGGATTAGTTCCACACACACTGACCCTCACTGGGGTACAGTTCCACACACACTGACTCTCACTGGGGTACAGTTCCACACACACTGACTCTCACTGGGGTACACTTCCACACACACTGAATCTCACTGGGGTACAGTTCCAGATACACTAACTCTCTTTGGGGTAAAGTTCCACACACACTGACTCTCACTGGGGTACAGTTCCACACACACAGACTCTCACTGGGGTACAGTTCCACATACACTGAACCTCACTGGGCTACAGTTCCAGACGCACTGACTCTCACTGGGCTACAGTTCCACACACAATGACTCTCACTGGGGTACATTTCCACACACACTGACTCTCACTTGGGTATAGTTCCACACACACTGACCCTCACTGGGGTACAGTTCCACACACACTGACCCTCCCTGGGGTACAGTTCCACACACACTGTCTCTCACTGGGGTACAGTTCCACACACACAGACTCTCACTGGGGTACAGTTCCACACACAACGACTCAGACTGGGGAACATTTCCACACACACTGACTCTCACTGGGGTACAGTTCCACACACACTGATTCTCACTGGGGTACATTTCCACATACACTGACTCTCACTGGGGTACAGTTCCACACACACTGACTCTCACTGGGGTACAGTTCCACACACACTGACTCTCACTGGGGTACAATTCCACACACACTGACTCTCACTGGGGTACAGTTCCACACACACTGACTCTCACTGGGGTACAGTTCCACACACACAGACTCTCATTGCTGTATAGTTCCACACACACTGACTCTCTCTGGGGTACAGTTCCACACACACTGACTCTCACTGGGGTACAGTTCCACACACACAGACTCTCATTGGGGTAGAGTTCCACACACACTGACTCTCACTGGGGAACAGTTCCAAACACAGTGACTCTCACTGGGGTACAGTTCCACGGACACTGACTCTCACTGGGGTCCAGTTCCACACACTGACTCACTCCGGGGTACAATTCCACACACACTGACTCTCACTAGGGTAAAGTTCCACACACAATGACTCTCACTGGGGTACAGTTCCACACAAACAGACTCTCATTGGGGTATAGTTCCACACACAGTGACACTCTCAAGGGTGCAGTTCCACACACACTGACCCTCACTGGGGTACAGTTCCATACACACTGACTCTCACTGGGATACAGTTCCACACACACTGACTCTCACTGGGGTACAGTTCCACACACACTGACTCTCACTGGGGTACAGTTCCACACACACTGACTCTCACTGGCGTACAGTACCACACACACTGACCCTCACTGGGGTTCTGTTCCACACACACTGACTCTCACTGGGGTACAGTTCCAGAAACACTGACTCTCACTGGGGTACAGTTCCACTAACACTGACCCTCACGGGGGTACAGTTGCAGATACACTGACTCGCTCTGGGTACATCTCCACACACACTGACTCTCACTGGGGTACAGTTCCACACACACTGTCTCTCACTGGGGTACAGTTCCACACACACTGACGCTCACTGGGGTACAGTTCCACACGCACTGACCCTCACTGGGCTAAAGTTCCACAAACAGTGACCCTCACTGGGGTACAGTTCCACACACACTGACTCTCGCTGGGGATTAGTTCCACACACACTGACCCTCACTGGGGTACAGTTCCACACACACTGACTCTCACTGGGGTACAGTTCCAGACACACTGACTCTCACTGGGGTACAGTTCCACACACACTGAATCTCACTGGGGTACAGTTCCACATACACTAACTCTCACTGGGGTAAAGTTCCACACACAATGACAGTCACTGGGGTACAGTTCCACACACAATGACTCTCACTGGGGTACAGTTCCACACACACTGACCCTCACTGGGGTACAGTTCCACACACACTGACACTCACTGGGGTACAGTTCCACACACACTGTCTCTCACTGGGTTACAGTTCCACACACACAGACACTCACTGGGGTACAGTTCCACACACAATGACTCAGACGGAAGAACAGTTCCACACACACTGACTCTCACTGGGGTACAGTTCTACACACACTGACTCTCACTGGGGTACATTTCCACATACACTGACTCTCACTGGGGAACAGCTACACACACACTGAATCTCACTGGGGTACAGTTCCACACACACTGACTCTCACTGGCGTACAGTTCCACACACACTGACTCTCACTGGGGTACAGTTCAACAGACACTGACTCTCACTGTGGTACAGTTCCACACACACTGACTCTCACTGGGGTACAGTTCCATGGACACTGACTCTCACTGGGGTACAGTTCCACACACAGACTCTCACCGGGGTACAATTCCACACACACTGACTATCACTAGGGTAAACTTCCACACACAATGACCCTCACTGGGGTACAGTTCCACACAAACAGACTCTCATTGGGGTATAGTTCCACACACAGTGAGACCCTCAGGGGTACAGTTCCACACACACTGACCCTCACTGGGGTACAGTTCCATACACACTGACTCTTACTGGGGTATAGTGCCACACACACTGACTCTCACTGGGGTACAGTTCCACAAACACTGTCTCTCACTGGGGTACAGTTCCACACACACAGACTCTCACTGGGGTACAGTTCCACACACAATGACTCAGACTGGGGAACAGTTCCACACACACTGACTCTCACTGGGGTACAGTTCCACACACACTGACTCTCACTGGGGTACATTTCCACATACACTGACTCTCACTGGGGTACAGTTCCACACACACTGCCCCTCACTGGGGTACAGTTCCACACACACTGACTCTCACTGGGGTACAGTTCCACACACACTGACTCTCACTGGGGAACAGTTCAACAGACACTGACTCTCACTGTGGTACAGTTCCACACACACTGTCTCTCACTGGGGTACAGTTCCACACACACTCACGCTCACTGGGGTACAGTTCCACACACACTGACCCTCACTGGGCTAAAGTTCCACACACAGTGACCCTCACTGGGGTACAGTTCCACACACTGACTCTCGCTGGGGATTAGATCCACACACACTGACCCCCACTGGGGTACAGTTCCACACACACTGACTCTCACTGGGGTACAGTTCCACACACACTGACTCTCACTGGGGTACAGTTCAACAGACACTGACTCTCAGTGGGGTACAGTTCCACACACACTGACCCTCACTGGGCTAGAGTTCCACACACAATGACTCAGACTGGGGAACAGTTCCACACACACTGACTCTCACTGGGGTACAGTTCCACACACACTGACTCTCACTGGGCTACAGTTCCACAAAACCTGACTCTCACTGGGGTACAGTTCCACACACACTGACTCTCACTGGGGAACAGTTCCACAAACACTCACTCTCACTGGTGTACAGTTCCACACACACTGACTCTCACTGGGGTACATTTCGATACACACTGACTCTCACTGGGGTACAGTTCCACACACAATGACTCTCACTGGGCTACAGTTCCACACACACTGACTCTCACTGGGCTACAGTGCCACACACACTGACTCTCACTGGGGTACAGTTCCACACACACTGACTCTCACTGGGCTACAGTTCCACAAAACCTAACTCTCACTGGGGTACAGTTCCACACACACTGACATTCACTGGGCTAAAGTTCCACACACAGTGACCCTCACTGGGGTACAGTTCCACACACACTGACTCTCACAGGGGTACAGTTCCACACAACCGACTCTCACTGGGCTACAGTTCCACAAAACCTGACTCTCACTGGGGTACAGTTCCACGCACACTGACTCTCACTGGGGAACAGTTCCACAAAGAGTGACTCTCAGTGGGGTACAGTTCCACACACACTGACTCTCACTGGGGTACAGTTCCACACACAATGACTCTCACTGGGGCACAGTTCCACACAGACTGACCCTCACTGGGCAACAGTTCCACAAACACTGACTCTCACTGGGCTACAGTTCCACACACACTGACTCTCACTGGGCTACAGTTCCACACACACTGACTCTCACTGGGCTACAGTTTCACACACACTGACTCTCACTGGGCTACAGTCCCACACACACTGACTCTCACTGGGGTACAGTTCCACAAACATTGACTCTCACTGGGGTACAGTTCGACACACACTGACACTCACCGAGGTACAGTTCCACACACACTGACTCTCACTGGGGTACAGTTCCATACACACTGAGTCTCATTGGGTTACAGTTGCACACACAGTGACTCTCACTGGGGTACATTTCCACATTGACTGACTCTCACTGGGGTACAGTTCCACACACACTGACTCTCATGGGGTACAGTTCCACACACACTGACTCTCACTGGGGTACAGTTCAACAGAAACTGACTCTCACTGTGGTACAGTTCCACACACACTGACTCTCACTGGGGTACAGTTCCACACACACTGAATCTCACTGGGGTACAGTTCCAGATACACTAACTCTCTTTGGGGTAAAGTTCCACACACACTGACTCTCACTGGGGTACAGTTCCACACACACAGACTCTCACTGGGGTACAGTTCCACATACACTGACCCTCACTGGGCTACAGTTCCACACACACTGACTCTCACTGGGCTACAGTTCCACACACACTGACTCTCACTGGGGTACATTTCCACACACACTGACTCTCACTGGGGTATAGCTCCTCACGCACTGACTCTCACTGGGGTACAGTTCCACACACACTGACTCTTACTGGGGTACAGTTCCACACACACTGTCTCTCACTGGGGTACAGTTCCACACACACAGACTGTCATTGGGGTATAGTTCCACACACAATGACTCTCACTGGGCTGCAGTTCCACACACAATGACTCACACTGTGCTACAGTTCCACACACACTGACTCTCACTGGGGTACAGTTCCACACACACTGACTCTCACTGGGCTACAGTTCCACAAAACCTAACTCTCACTGGGGTACAGTTCCACACACACTGACTCTCACTGGGGAACAGTTCCACAAACACTGACTCTCACTGGGGTACAGTTCCACACACACTGAGTCTCACTGGGGTACATTTTGATACACACTGACTCTCACTGGGGTACAGTTCCACACACAATGACTCTCAGTGGGCTACAGTTCCACAGACACTGACTCTCACTGGGGTACACTTCCACATACACTGACTCTCACTGGGGTACAATTCCACACACACTGACTCTCACTGGGGTACAGTTCCACACACACTGACTCTCACTGGGGTACAGTTCTACACACACTGACTCTCACTGGGGTACAGTTCTACACACACTGACACTCACTGGGGTACAGTTCCACACACACTGACTCACACTGGGGTACAGTTACACACACACTGACTCTCACTGGGGTACAGTTCCACACACACTGACTCTCCCTGGGGTACAGTTCCAGAAACACTGACTCTCACTGGGCTACAGTTCCACACACACTGACTCTCAGTGGGGTACAGTTCCACAAACAGTGACTGTCACTGGGGTACAGTTCCACACATACTGACTCTCACTGGGGTACAGTTCCACAGACACTGATTCTCACTGGGGTACAGTTCCACACACACTGACTCTCACTGGGGTACAGATCCACACACACTGACTCTAAATGGGCTACAGTTCCACACACACTGACTCTCACTGGGGTACAGTTCCACACACAATGACTCTCAGTGGGCTACACTTCCACAGACAATGACTCTCACTGGGCTACAGTGCCACACACACTGACTCTCACTGGGGTACAGTACCACACACACTGACTCTCAGTGGGCTACAGTTCCCCACACACTGACTATCACTTGGGTACAGTTCCACACACACTGACTCTCACTGGGGTACAGTTCCACATACACTGACCCTCACTGAGTTACAGTTCAACACACACTGACTCTCACTGGGCTACAGTTCCACACACACTGACTCTCACTGGGGAACAGTTTCACACACACTGACACTCACTGGGGTACAGTTCCACACACACTGACTCTCACTGGGGTACAGTTCCACATACACTGACTCTCACTGGGGTACAGTTCCACACACACTGACTCTCACAGGGGTACAGTTCCACACACACTGACTCTCACTGGGCTACAGATCCACACACACTGACTCTCACTGGGATACAGTTCCACACACACTGACATTCACTGGGCTAAAGTTCCACACACAGTGACCCTCACTGGGGTACAGTTGCACACACACTGACTCTCACAGGGGTACAGTTCCACACAACCGACTCTCACTGGGCTACAGTTCCACAAAACCTGACTCTCACTGGGGAACAGTTCCACAAACATTGACTCTCACTGGGGTACAGTTCGACACACACTGACACTCACCGGGGTACAGTTCCACACACACTGACTCTCACTGGGGTACAGTTCCACACACACTGAGTCTCACTGGGTTACAGTTCCATACACAGTGACTCTCACTGGGGAACAGCTACACACACACTGAATCTCACTGGGGTACAGTTCCACACACACTGACTCTCACTGGGGTACAGTTCCACACACACAGACTTTCACTGGGGTACAGTTCCACACACACTGACTCTCACTGGGGTACAGTTCCACACACACTGACTCTCACTGGGCTACAGTTCCACAAAACCTGACTCTCACTGGGGTACAGTTCCACACACACTGACTCTCACTGGGGAACAGTTCCACAAACACTCACTCTCACTGGTGTACAGTTCCACACACACTGACTCTCACTGGGGTACATTTCGATACACACTGACTCTCACTGGGGTACAGTTCCACACACAATGACACTCACTGGACTACAGTTCCACACACACTGACTCTCACTGGGCTACAGTGCCACACACACTGACTCTCACTGGGGTACAGTTCCACACACACTGACTCTCACTGGGCTACAGTTCCACAAAACCTAACTCTCACTGGGGTACAGTTCCACACACACTGACTCTCACTGGGGAACAGTTCCACAAACACTGACTCTCACTGGGGTACAGTTCCACACACACTGAGTCTCACTGGGGTACATTTTGATACACACTGACTCTCACTGGGGTACAGTTCCACACACAATGACTCTCAGTGGGCTACAGTTCCACAGACACTGACTCTCACTGGGGTACACTTCCACATACACTGACTCTCACTGGGGTACAATTCCACACACACTGACTCTCACTGGGGTACAGTTCCACACACACTGACTCTCACTGGGGTACAGTTCTACACACACTGACTCTCACTGGGGTACAGTTCAACAGACACTGACTCTCACTGGGGTACAGTTCCACACACACTGACTCACACTGGGGTACAGTTACACACACACTGACTCTCACTGGGGTACAGTTCCACACACACTGACTCTCACTGGGGTACAGTTCCAGAAACACTGACTCTCACTGGGCTACAGTTCCACACACACTGACTCTCAGTGGGGTACAGTTCCACAAACAGTGACTGACACTGGGGTACAGTTCCACACATACTGACTCTCACTGGGGTACAGTTCCACAGACACTGATTCTCACTGGGGTACAGTTCCACACACACTGACTCTCACTGTGGTACAGATCCACACACACTGACTCTAAATGGGCTACAGTTCCACACACACTGACTCTCACTGGGGTACAGTTCCACACACAATGACTCTCAGTGGGCTACACTTCCACAGACAATGACTCTCACTGGGCTACAGTGCCACACACACTGACTCTCACTGGGGTACAGTACCACACACAATGACTCTCAGTGGGCTACAGTTCCACACACACTGACTATCACTTGGGTACAGTTCCACACACACTGACTCTCACTGGGGTACAGTTCCACATACACTGACCCTCACTGAGTTACAGTTCAACACACACTGACTCTCACTGGGCTACAGATCCACACACACTGACTCTCACTGGGGAACAGTTTCACACACACTGACACTCACTGGGGTACAGTTCCACACACACTGACTCTCACTGGGGTACAGTTCCACATACACTGACTCTCACTGGGCTACAGTTCCAAACACACTAACTCTCATTGGGATACAGTTCCACACACACTGACT
Source organism: Carcharodon carcharias (assembly GCF_017639515.1). Classification (NCBI taxonomy): domain Eukaryota; kingdom Metazoa; phylum Chordata; class Chondrichthyes; order Lamniformes; family Lamnidae; genus Carcharodon; species Carcharodon carcharias. The sequence continues at coordinate 63,753,136 of NC_054488.1, forward strand.
CTCACTGGGCTACAGTTCCAAACACACTAACTCTCACTGGGATACAGTTCCACACACACTGACATTCACTGGGCTAAAGTTCCACACACAGTGACCCTCACTGGGGTACAGTTGCACACACACTGACTCTCACAGGGGTACAGTTCCACACAACCGACTCTCACTGGGCTACAGTTCCACAAAACCTGACTCTCACTGGGGAACAGTTCCACAAACAGTGACTCTCACTGGGGTACAGTTCCACACACACTGACTCTCACTGGGGTACATTTCCACACACAATGACTCTCACTGGGCTACAGTGCCACACACACTGACTCTCACTGGGGTACAGTTCCACACACACTGACTCCCACTGGGGTACAGTTCCACACAAACTGACTCTCACTTGGCTACAGTTCCAGACACACTGACTCTCACTGGGGTACAGTTCCGCACACAATGACTCTCAGTGGGCAACAGTTCCACACATTGACTCTCACTGGGCTACAGTGCCAAACACACTGACTCTCACTGGGCTACAGTTCCACACACACTGACTCTCACTGGGGTACAGTTCCACAAACACTGACTCTCACTGGGGTACAGTTCCACACAGACTGACCCTCACAAGGCTACAGTTCCACAAACACTGACTCTCACTGGGCTACAGTTCCACACACACTGACTCTCACTGGGCTACAGTTCCACACACACTGACTCTCACTGGGCTACAGTCCCACACACACTGACTCTCACTGGGGTACAGTTCCACAAACATTGACTCTCACTGGGGTACAGTTCGACACACACTGACACTCACCGGGGTACAGTTCCACACACACTGACTCTCACTGGGGTACAGTTCCACACACACTGAGTCTCACTGGGTTACAGTTCCATACACAGTGACTCTCACTGGGGTACATTTCCACATAGACTGACTCTCACTGGGGTACAGTTCCACACACACTGACTCTCACTGGGGTACAGTTCCACACACACAGACTTTCACTGGGGTACAGTTCCACACACACTGGGGTACAGTTCCACACAACCGACTCTCACTGGGCTACAGTTCCACAAAACCTGACTCTCACTGGGGCACAGTTCCACACACACTGACTCTCACTGGGGAACAGTTCCACAAACAGTGACTCTCAGTGGGGTACAGTTCCACACACACTGACTCTCACTGGGGTACAGTTCCACACACACTGACTCTCACTGGGGAACAGTTTCACACACACTGACACTCACTGGGGAACAGTTTCACACACACTGACACTCACTGGGGTACAGTTCCACACACACTGACTCTCACTGGGGTACAGTTCCACATACACTGACTCTCACTAGGGTACAGTTCCACACACACTGACTTTCACTGGGGTACAGTTCCACACACACTGACACTCACTGGGCTACAGTTCCAAGCACACTAACTCTCACTGGGATACAGTTCCACACACACTGACATTCACTGGGCTAAAGTTCCACACACAGTGACCCTCACTGGGGTACAGTTCCACACACACTGACTCTCACAGGGGTACAGTTCCACACAACCGACTCTCACTGGGCTACAGTTCCACAAAACCTGACTCTCACTGGGGTACAGTTCCACGCACACTGACTCTCACTGGGGAACAGTTCCACAAAGAGTGACTCTCAGTGGGGTACAGTTCCACACACACTGACTCTCACTGGGGTACAGTTCCACACACAATGACTCTCACTGGGGCACAGTTCCACACAGACTGACCCTCACTGGGCAACAGTTCCACAAACACTGACTCTCACTGGGCTACAGTTCCACACACACTGACTCTCACTGGGCTACAGTTCCACACACACTGACTCTCACTGGGCTACAGTTTCACACACACTGACTCTCACTGGGCTACAGTCCCACACACACTGACTCTCACTGGGGTACAGTTCCACAAACATTGACTCTCACTGGGGTACAGTTCGACACACACTGACACTCACCGAGGTACAGTTCCACACACACTGACTCTCACTGGGGTACAGTTCCATACACACTGAGTCTCATTGGGTTACAGTTGCACACACAGTGACTCTCACTGGGGTACATTTCCACATTGACTGACTCTCACTGGGGTACAGTTCCACACACACTGACTCTCATGGGGTACAGTTCCACACACACTGACTCTCACTGGGGTACAGTTCAACAGAAACTGACTCTCACTGTGGTACAGTTCCACACACACTGACTCTCACTGGGGTACAGTTCCACACACACTGAATCTCACTGGGGTACAGTTCCAGATACACTAACTCTCTTTGGGGTAAAGTTCCACACACACTGACTCTCACTGGGGTACAGTTCCACACACACAGACTCTCACTGGGGTACAGTTCCACATACACTGACCCTCACTGGGCTACAGTTCCAGACACACTGACTCTCACTGGGCTACAGTTCCACACACAATGACTCTCACTGGGGTACATTTCCACACACACTGACTCTCACTTGGGTATAGTTCCACACACACTGACCCTCACTGGGGTACAGTTCCACACACACTGACCCTCCCTGGGGTACAGTTCCACACACACTGTCTCTCACTGGGGTACAGTTCCACACACACAGACTCTCACTGGGGTACAGTTCCACACACAATGACTCTCACTGGGCTACAGTTCCACACACACTGACTCTCACTGTGCTACAGTGCCACACACACTGACTCTCACTGGGGTACAGTTCCACACACACTGACTCTCACTGGGCTACAGTTCCACAAAACCTAACTCTCACTGGGGTACAGTTCCACACACACTGACTCTCACTGGGGAACAGTTCCACAAACACTGACTCTCACTGGGGTACAGTTCCACACACACTGAGTCTCACTGGGGTACATTTTGATACACACTGACTCTCACTGGGGTACAGTTCCACACACACTGACTCTCACTGGGCTACAGTTCCACAGACACTGACTCTCACTGGGGTACACTTCCACATACACTGACTCTCACTGGGGTACAATTCCACACACACTGACTCTCACTGGGGTACAGTTCCACACACACTGACTCTCACTGGGGTACAGTTCTACACACACTGACTCTCACTGGGGTACAGTTCTACACACACTGACACTCACTGGGGTACAGTTCCACACACACTGACTCACACTGGGGTACAGTTACACACACACTGACTCTCACTGGGGTACAGTTCCACACACACTGACTCTCACTGGGGTACAGTTCCAGAAACACTGACTCTCACTGGGCTACAGTTCCACACACACTGACTCTCAGTGGGGTACAGTTCCACAAACAGTGACTGTCACTGGGGTACAGTTCCACACATACTGACTCTCACTGGGGTACAGTTCCACAGACACTGATTCTCACTGGGGTACAGTTCCACACACACTGACTCTCACTGGGGTACAGATCCACACACACTGACTCTAAATGGGCTACAGTTCCACACACACTGACTCTCACTGGGGTACAGTTCCACACACAATGACTATCAGTGGGCTACACTTCCACAGACAATGACTCTCACTGGGCTACAGTGCCACACACACTGACTCTCACTGGGGTACAGTACCACACACAATGACTCTCAGTGGGCTACAGTTCCACACACACTGACTATCACTTGGGTACAGTTCCACACACACTGACTCTCACTGGGGTACAGTTCCACATACACTGACCCTCACTGAGTTACAGTTCAACACACACTGACTCTCACTGGGCTACAGATCCACACACACTGACTCTCACTGGGGAACAGTTTCACACACACTGACACTCACTGGGGTACAGTTCCACACACACTGACTCTCACTGGGGTACAGTTCCACATACACTGACTCTCACTGGGCTACAGTTCCAAACACACTAACTCTCATTGGGATACAGTTCCACACACACTGACTCTCACTGGGCTACAGTTCCAAACACACTAACTCTCACTGGGATACAGTTCCACACACACTGACATTCACTGGGCTAAAGTTCCACACACAGTGACCCTCACTGGGGTACAGTTGCACACACACTGACTCTCACAGGGGTACAGTTCCACACAACCGACTCTCACTGGGCTACAGTTCCACAAAACCTGACTCTCACTGGGGAACAGTTCCACAAACAGTGACTCTCACTGGGGTACAGTTCCACACACACTGACTCTCACTGGGGTACATTTCCACACACAATGACTCTCACTGGGCTACAGTGCCACACACACTGACTCTCACTGGGGTACAGTTCCACACACACTGACTCCCACTGGGGTACAGTTCCACACAAACTGACTCTCACTTGGCTACAGTTCCAGACACACTGACTCTCACTGGGGTACAGTTCCGCACACAATGACTCTCAGTGGGCAACAGTTCCACACATTGACTCTCACTGGGCTACAGTGCCAAACACACTGACTCTCACTGGGCTACAGTTCCACACACACTGACTCTCACTGGGGTACAGTTCCACACACAATGACTCTCACTGGGGCACAGTTCCACACAGACTGACCCTCACTGGGCAACAGTTCCACAAACACTGACTCTCACTGGGCTACAGTTCCACACACACTGACTCTCACTGGGCTACAGTTCCACACACACTGACTCTCACTGGGCTACAGTTCCACACACACTGACTCTCACTGGGCTACAGTTCCACACACACTGACTCTCACTGGGCTACAGTCCCACACACACTGACTCTCACTGGGGTACAGTTCCACAAACATTGACTCTCACTGGGGTACAGTTCGACACACACTGACACTCACCGGGGTACAGTTCCACACACACTGACTCTCACTGGGGTACAGTTCCACACACACTGAGTCTCACTGGGTTACAGTTCCATACACAGTGACTCTCACTGGGGAACAGCTACACACACACTGAATCTCACTGGGGTACAGTTCCACACACACTGACTCTCACTGGGGTACAGTTCCACACACACAGTCTTTCACTGGGGTACATTTCCACACACACTGACTCTCACTGGGGTACAGTTCCACACAACCGACTCTCACTGGGCTACAGTTCCACAAAACCTGACTCTCACTGGGGCACAGTTCCACACACACTGACTCTCACTGGGGAACAGTTCCACAAACAGTGACTCTCAGTGGGGTACAGTTCCACACACACTGACTCTCACTGGGGTACAGTTCCACATACACTGACCCTCACTGAGCTACAGTTCCACACACACTGACTCTCACTGGGCTACAGTTCCACACACACTGACTCTCACTGGGGAACAGTTTCACACACACTGACACTCACTGGGGTACAGTTCCACACACACTGACTCTCACTGGGGTACAGTTCCACATACACTGACTCTCACTAGGGTACAGTTCCACACACACTGACTTTCACTGGGGTACAGTTCCACACACACTGACACTCACTGGGCTACAGTTCCACACACACTGACTCTCACTGGGATACAGTTCCACACACACTGACATTCACTGGGCTAAAGTTCCACACACAGTGACCCTCACTGGGGTACAGTTCCACACACACAGACTCTCACAGGGGTACAGTTCCACACACACTGACTCTCACTGGGCTACAGTTCCACAAAACCTGACACTCACTGGGGTACAGTTCCACAGACACTGACTCTCACTGGGGAACAGTTCCACAAAGAGTGACTCTCAGTGGGGTACAGTTCCACACACACTGACTCTCACTGGGGTACAGTTCCACACACAATGACTCTCACTGGGGCACAGTTCCACACAGACTGACCCTCACTGGGCAACAGTTCCACAAACACTGACTCTCACTGGGCTACAGTTCCACACACACTGACTCTCACTGGGCTACAGTTCCACACACACTGACTCTTACTGGGCTACAGTTCCACACACACTGACTCTCACTGGGATACAGTGCCCCACACACTGACTCTCACTGGGGTACAGTTCCACAAACACTGACTCTCACTGGGGTACAGGTTCCACACACACTGACTCTCACTGGGTACAGTTCCACAAACACTGACTCTCACTGGGGTACAGTTCCACACACACTGACTCTCATTGGGTTACAGTTCCACACACACTGACTCTCACTGGGGTACAGTTCCACAATCACTGACTCTCACTGGGGTACAGTTCCACACGCACTGACTCTCACTGGGGTACAGTTCCACACACACTGACTCTCACTGGGGTACAGTTCCACAGAAACTGACTCTCACTGGGGTACAGTTCCACACACACTGACTCTCACTGGGGTACAGTTCCACACACACTGACTCTCACTGGGGTACAGTTCCACACACACTGACTCTCACTGGGGTACAGTTCCACACACACTGACTCTCACTGGGGTACAGTTCCACACACACTGACTCTCACTGGGGTACAGTTCCACATACACTGACCCTCACTGGGCTACAGTTCCAGACACACTGACTCTCACTGGGCTACAGTTCCACACACAATGACTCTCACTGGGGTACATTTCCACACACACTGACTCTCACTTGGGTATAGTTCCACACACACTGACCCTCACTGGGGTACAGTTCCACACACACTGACCCTCCCTGGGGTACAGTTCCACACACACGGTCTCTCACTGGGGTACAGTTCCACACACACAGACTCTCACTGGGGTACAGTTCCACACACAACGACTCAGACTGGGGAACATTTCCACACACACTGACTCTCACTGGGGTACAGTTCCACACACACTGATTCTCACTGGGGTACATTTCCACATACACTGACTCTCACTGGGGTACAGTTCCACACACACTGACTCTCACTGGGGTACAGTTCCACACACACTGACTCTCACTAGGGTACAGTTCCACACACACTGACTCTCACTGGGGTACAGTTCAACAGAAACTGACTCTCACTGTGGTACAGTTCCACACACACTGACTCTCACTGGGGTACAGTTCCACACACACAGACTCTCATTGGGGTAGAGTTCCACACACACTGACTCTCACTGGGGTACAGTTCCACACACACTGACTCTCACTGGGGAACAGTTCAACAGAAACTGACTCTCACTGTGGTACAGTTCCACACACACTGACTCTCACTGGGGTACAGTTCCACACACACAGACTCTCATTGGGGTAGAGTTCCACACACACTGACTCTCACTGGGGAACAGTTCCAAACACAGTGACTCTCACTGGGGTATAGTTCCACGGACACTGACTCTCACTGGGGTCCAGTTCCACACACTGACTCACTCCGGGGTACAATTCCACACACACTGACTCTCACTAGGGTAAAGTTCCACACACAATGACTCTCACTGGGGTACAGTTCCACACAAACAGACTCTCATTGGGGTATAGTTCCACACACAGTGACACTCTCAGGGGTACAGTTCCACACACACTGACCCTCACTGGGGTACAGTTCCATACACACTGACTCTCACTGGGATACAGTTCCACACGCACTGACTCTCACTGGGCTACAGTTCCACACACAATGACTCTCACTGGGAACAGTTCCACACACACTGACTCTCACTGGGGTTCAGTACCACACACACTGACCCTCACTGGGGTTCAGTTCCACACACACTGACTCTCACTGGGGTACAGTTCCAGAAACACTGACTCTCACTGGGGTACAGTTCCACTAACACTGACCCTCACGGGGGTACAGTTGCAGATACACTGACTCGCTCTGGGTACATCTCCACACACACTGACTCTCACTGGGGTACAGTTCCACACACACTGTCTCTCACTGGGGTACAGTTCCACACACACTGACGCTCACTGGGGTACAGTTCCACACGCACTGACCCTCACTGGGCTAAAGTTCCACAAACAGTGACCCTCACTGGGGTACAGTTCCACACACACTGACTCTCGCTGGGGATTAGTTTCACACACACTGACCCTCACTGGGGTACAGTTCCACACACACTGACTCTCACTGGGGTACAGTTCCACACACACTGAATCTCACTGGGGTACAGTTCCAGATACACTAACTCTCTTTGGGGTAAAGTTCCACACACACTGACTCTCACTGGGGTACAGTTCCACACACACAGACTCTCACTGGGGTACAGTTCCACATACACTGACCCTCACTGGGCTACAGTTCCAGACACACTGACTCTCACTGGGCTACAGTTCCACACACAATGACTCTCACTGGGGTACAGTTCCACACACACTGACTCTCACTGGGGTACAGTTCCACACACACTGACCCTCACTGGGGTACAGTTCCACACACACTGACCCTCCCTGGGGTACAGTTCCACACACACTGTCTCTCACTGGGGTACAGTTCCACACACACAGACTCTCACTGGGGTACAGTTCCACACACAATGACTCACACTGGGGAACATTTCCACACACACTGACTCTCACTGGGGTACAGTTCCACACACACTGACTCTCACTGGGGTACATTTCCACATACACTGACTCTCACTGGGGTACAGTTCCACACACACTGACTCTCACTGGGGTACAGTTCCACACACACTGACTCTCACTGGGGTACAGTTGCACACACACTGACTCTCACTGGGGTACAGTTCAACAGAAACTGACTCTCAATGTGGCGCAGTTCCACACACACTGACTCTCACTGGGGTACAGTTCCACACACACAGACTCTCATTGGGGTAGAGTTCCACACACACTGACTCTCACTGGGGTACAGTTCCACACACACTGACTCTCACTGGGGTACAGTTCAACAGAAACTGACTCTCACTGTGGTACAGTTCCACACACACTGACTCTCACTGGGGTACAGTTCCACACACACAGACTCTCATTGGGGTAGAGTTCCACACACACTGACTCTCACTGGGGAACAGTTCCAAACACAGTGACTCTCACTGGGGTACAGTTCCACGGACACTGACTCTCACTGGGGTCCAGTTCCACACACTGACTCACTCCGGGGTACAATTCCACACACACTGACTCTCACTAGGGTAAAGTTCCACACACAATGACTCTCACTGGGGTACAGTTCCACACAAACAGACTCTCATTGGGGTATAGTTCCACACACAGTGACACTCTCAGGGGTACAGTTCCACACACACTGACCCTCACTGGGGTACAGTTCCATACACACTGACTCTCACTGCGATACAGTTCCACACACACTGACTCTCACTGGGGTACAGTTCCACACACACTGACTCTCACTGGGGTACAGTTCCACACACACTGACTCTCACTGGGGTACAGTTCCACACACACTGACCCTCACTGGGGTTCAGTTCCACACACACTGACTCTCACTGGGGTACAGTTCCAGAAACACTGACTCTCACTGGGGTACAGTTCCACTCACACTGACCCTCACGGGGGTACAGTTGCAGATACACTGACTCGCTCTGGGTACATCTCCACACACACTGACTCTCACTGGGGTACAGTTCCACACACACTGTCTCTCACTGGGGTACAGTTCCACACACACTGACGCTCACTGGGGTACAGTTCCACACGCACTGACCCTCACTGGGCTAAAGTTCCACAAACAGTGACCCTCACTGGGGTACAGTTCCACACACACTGACTCTCGCTGGGGATTAGTTCCACACACACTGACCCTCACTGGGGTACAGTTCCACACACACTGACTCTCACTGGGGTACAGTTCCACACACACTGACTTTCACTGGGGTACAGTTCCACACACACTGAATCTCACTGGGGTACAGTTCCACATACACTAACTCTCACTGGGGTAAAGTTCCACACACACTGACTCTCTCTGGGGTACAGTTCCAAACACACTGACTCTCACTGGGGTACAGTTCCACATGCACTGACCCTCACTGGGCTAGAGTTCCACACACACTGACAGTCACTGGGCTACAGTTCCACACACAATGACTCTCACTGGGGTACAGTTCCACACACACTGACCCTCACTGGGGTACAGTTCCACACACACTGACACTCACTGGGGTACAGTTCCACACACACTGTCTCTCACTGGGTTACAGTTCCACACACACAGACTCTCACTGGGGTACAGTTCCACACACAATGACTCAGACGGAAGAACAGTTCCACACACACTGACTCTCACTGGGGTACAGTTCCACACACACTGACTCTCACTGGGGTACATTTCCACATACACTGACTCTCACTGGGGAACAGCTACACACACACTGAATCTCACTGGGGTGCAGTTCCACACACACTGACTCTCACTGGCGTACAGTTCCACACACGCTGACTCTCACTGGGGTACAGTTCAACAGACACTGACTCTCACTGTGGTACAGTTCCACACACACTGACTCTCACTGGGGTACAGTTCCATGGAAACTGACTCTCACTGGGGTACAGTTCCACACACAATGACCCTCACTGGGGTACAGTTCCACACAAACAGACTCTCATTGGGGTATAGTTCCACACACAGTGAGACCCTCAGGGGTACAGTTCCACACACACTGACCCTCACTGGGGTACAGTTCCATATACACTGACTCTTACTGGGGTATAGTGCCACACACACTGACTCTCACTGGGGTACAGTTCCACACACACTGTCTCTCACTGGGGTACAGTTCCACACACACAGACTCTCACTGGGGTACAGTTCCACACACAATGACTCAGACTGGGGAACAGTTCCACACACACTGACTCTCACTGGGGTACAGTTCCACACACACTGACTCTCACTGGGGTACATTTCCACATACACTGACTCTCACTGGGGTACAGTTCCACACACACTGCCCCTCACTGGGGTACAGTTCCACACACACTGACTCTCACTGGGGTACAGTTCCACACACACTGACTCTCACTGGGGAACAGTTCAACAGACACTGACTCTCACTGTGGTACAGTTCCACACACACTGTCTCTCACTGGGGTACAGTTCCACACACACTCACGCTCACTGGGGTACAGTTCCACACACACTGACCCTCACTGGGCTAAAGTTCCACACACAGTGACCCTCACTGGGGTACAGTTCCACACACTGACTCTCGCTGGGGATTAGATCCACACACACTGACCCTCACTGGGGTACAGTTCCACACACACTGACTCTCACTGGGGTACAGTTCCACACACACTGACTCTCACTGGGGTACAGTTCAACAGACACTGACTCTCAGTGGGGTACAGTTCCACACACACTGACCCTCACTGGGCTAGAGTTCCACACACAATGACTCAGACTGGGGAACAGTTCCACACACACTGACTCTCACTGGGGTACAGTTCCACACACACTGACTCTCACTGGGCTACAGTTCCACAAAACCTGACTCTCACTGGGGTACAGTTCCACACACACTGACTCTCACTGGGGAACAGTTCCACAAACACTCACTCTCACTGGTGTACAGTTCCACACACACTGACTCTCACTGGGGTACATTTCGATACACACTGACTCTCACTGGGGTACAGTTCCACACACAATGACTCTCAGTGGGCTACAGTTCCACACACACTGACTCTCACTGGGCTACAGTGCCACACACACTGACTCTCACTGGGGTACAGTTCCACACACACTGACTCTCACTGGGCTACAGTTCCACAAAACCTAACTCTCACTGGGGTACTGTTCCACACACACTGACTCTCACTGGAAAACAGTTCCACAAACACTGACTCTCACTGGGGTACAGTTCCACACACACTGAGTCTCACTGGGGTACATTTCGATACACACTGACTCTCACTGGGGTACAGATCCACACACAATGAATCTCAGTGGGCTACAGTTCCACAGACACTGACTCTCACTGGGGTACACTTCCACATACACTGACTCTCACTGGGGTACAATTCCACACACACTGACTCTCACTGGGGTACAGTTCCACACACACTGACTCTCACTGGGGTACAGTTCTACACACACTGACTCTCACTGGGGTACAGTTCTACACACACTGACACTCACTGGGGTACAGTTCCACACACACTGACTCACACTGGGGTACAGTTACACACACACTGACTCTCACTGGGGTACAGTTCCACACACACTGACTCTCACTGGGGTACAGTTCCAGAAACACTGACTCTCACTGGGCTACAGTTCCACACACACTGACTCTCAGTGGGGTACAGTTCCACAAACAGTGACTGTCACTGGGGTACAGTTCCACACATACTGACTCTCACTGGGGTACAGTTCCACAGACACTGATTCTCACTGGGGTACAGTTCCACACACACTGACTCTCACTGGGGTACAGATCCACACACACTGACTCTCACTGGGCTACAGTTCCACACACACTGACTCTCACTGGGGTACAGTTCCACACACAATGACTCTCAGTGGGCTACAGTTCCACAGACAATGACTCTCACTGGGCTACAGTGCCACACACACTGACTCTCACTGGGGTACAGTACCACACACAATGACTCTCAGTGGGCTACAGTTCCACACACACTGACTCTCACTTGGGTACAGTTCCACACACACTGACTCTCACTGGGGTACAGCTCCACACACACTGACCCTCAATGGGATTCAGTTCCACACACACTGACTCTCACTGTGGTACATTTCCAGAAGCACTGACTCTCACTGGGCTACAGCTCCACACACACTGACTCTCACTGGGGTACAGTTCAAAACACACTGACTCTCACTGGGGTACAGTTCCACACATACTGACTCTCACTGGGGTACAGTTCCACAGACACTGACTCTCACTGGGGTACAGTTCCACACACACTGACTCTCACTGGGGTACAGTTCCACACACACTGACCCTCACTGGGGTTCAGTTCCACACACACTGACTCTCACTAGGGTACAGATCCACACACACTGACTCTCACTGGGCTACAGTTCCACAAAACCTGACTCTCACTGGGGTACAGTTCCACACACACTGACTCTCACTGGGGAACAGTTCCACAAACACTGACTCTCACTGGGGTACAGTTCCACACACACTGACTCTCACTGGGGTACATTTCGATATACACTGACTCTCACTGGGGTACAGTTCCACACACAATGACTCTCAGTGGGCTACAGTTCCACACACACTGACTCTCACTGGGCTACAGTGCCACACACACTGACTCTCACTGGGGTACAGTTCCACACACAATGACTCTCACTGGGCTACAGTTCCACACACACTGACTCTCACTGGGCTACAGTTCGACACACACTGACTCTTACTGGGGTACAGTTCCACACACAATGACTCTCAGTGGGCTACAGTTCCACACCCACTGACTCTCACTGGGGTACAGTTCCACACACACTGACTCTCATTGGGGTACAGTTCCACACACAAAGACTCTCACTGGGCTACAGTTCCACACACACTGACTCTCACTGGGGTACAGTTCCACACACACTGACTCTCACTGGGCTACAGTTCCACACACACTGACTCTCACTGGGGTACAGTTCCACATACAGTGACTCTCACTGGGGTACAGTTCCACACACACTGACTCTCACTGGGGTACAGTTCCACACGCACTGACTCTCACTGGGGTACAGTTCCACATACACTGACCCTCACTGGGCTACAGTTCCACACACACTGACTCTCACTGGGGTACAGTTCCACACACACTGACTCTCACTGGGCTACAGTTCCACACACACTGACTCTCACTGTGGTACAGTTCCACACACACTGACTCTCAGTGGGCTACAGTTCCACACACACTGACACTCACTGGGGTACAGTTCCACACATACTGACTCTCACTGGGGTACAGTTCCACAGACACTGACTCTCACTGGGGTACAGTTCCACACACACTGACTCTCACTGGGGTACAGTTCCACACACACTGACCCTCACTGGGGTTCAGTTCCACACACACTGACTCTCACTAGGGTACAGATCCACACACAATGACTCTCAGTGGGCTACAGTTCCACACACACTGACTCTCACTGGGCTACAGTTCCACACACACTGACTCTCACTGGGGTACAGTTCCACACACACTGACTCTCACTGGGCTACAGTTCCACACACACTGACTCTCACTGGGGTACTGTTCCACAAACACTGACTCTCACTGGGGTACAGTTCCACACATACTGACTCTCACTGGGGTACAGTTCCACACACACTGACTCTCACTGGGGTACAGTTCCACACATACTGACTCTCACTGGGGTACAGTTCCACACACACTGACACTCACTGGGCTACAGTTGCACACACACTGACTCTCAGTGGGCTACAGTTCCACACACACTGACTCTCACTGGGCTACAGTTCCACACACACTGACTCTCACTGTGGTACAGTTCCACACACACTGACTCTCAGTGGGCTACAGTTCCACACACACTGACTCTCACTGGGGTACAGTTCCACACACACTGACTCTCATTGGGGTACAGTTCCACACACAAAGACTCTCACTGGGCTACAGTTCCACACACACTGACTCTCACTGGGGTAATGTTCCACAAACACTGACTCTCACTGGGGTACAGTTCCACACATACTGACTCTCACTGGGGTACAGTTCCACACACACTGACTCTCACTGGGGTACAGTTCCACACACACTGACTCTCACTGGGCTACAGTTCCACACACACTGACTCTCACTGGGGTACAGTTCCACACACACTGACTCTCACTGGGCTACAGTTCCACACACACTGACTCTCACTGGGGTACAGTTCCACAGACACTGACTCTCACTGGGGTACAGTTCCATACACACTGACACTCACTGGGGTACAGTTCCACACACACTGTCTCTCACTGGGTTACAGTTCCACACACACAGACTCTCACTGGGGTACAGTTCCACACACAATGACTCAGACGGAAGAACAGTTCCACACACACTGACTCTCACTGGGGTACAGTTCCACACACACTGACTCTCACTGGGGTACATTTCCACATACACTGACTCTCACGGGGGAACAGCTACACACACACTGAATCTCACTGGGGTACAGTTCCACACACACTGACTCTCACTGGCGTACAGTTCCACACACACTGACTCTCACTGGGGTACAGTTCAACAGACACTGACTCTCACTGTGGTACAGTTCCACACACACTGACTCTCACTGGGGTACAGTTCCATGGACACTGACTCTCACTGGGGTACAGTTCCACACACAATGACCCTCACTGGGGTACAGTTCCACACAAACAGACTCTCATTGGGGTATAGTTCCACACACAGTGAGACCCTCAGGGGTACAGTTCCACACACACTGACCCTCACTGGGGTACAGTTCCATATACACTGACTCTTACTGGGGTATAGTGCCACACACACTGACTCTCACTGGGGTACAGTTCCACACACACTGTCTCTCACTGGGGTACAGTTCCACACACACAGACTCTCACTGGGGAACAGTTCCACACACAATGACTCAGACTGGGGAACAGTTCCACACACACTGACTCTCACTGGGGTACAGTTCCACACACACTGACTCTCACTGGGGTACATTTCCACATACACTGACTCTCACTGGGGTACAGTTCCACACACACTGCCCCTCACTGGGGTACAGTTCCACACACACTGACTCTCACTGGGGTACAGTTCCACACACACTGACTCTCACTGGGGAACAGTTCAACAGACACTGACTCTCACTGTGGTACAGTTCCACACACACTGTCTCTCACTGGGGTACAGTTCCACACACACTCACGCTCACTGGGGTACAGTTCCACACACACTGACCCTCACTGGGCTAAAGTTCCACACACAGTGACCCTCACTGGGGTACAGTTCCACACACTGACTCTCGCTGGGGATTAGATCCACACACACTGACCCTCACTGGGGTACAGTTCAACACACACTGACTCTCACTGGGGTACAGTTCCACACACACTGACTCTCACTGGGGTACAGTTCAACAGACACTGACTCTCAGTGGGGTACAGTTCCACACACACTGACCCTCACTGGGCTAGAGTTCCACACACAATGACTCAGACTGGGGAACAGTTCCACACACACTGACTCTCACTGGGGTACAGTTCCACACACACTGACTCTCACTGGGCTACAGTTCCACAAAACCTGACTCTCACTGGGGTACAGTTCCACACACACTGACTCTCACTGGGGAACAGTTCCACAAACACTCACTCTCACTGGTGTACAGTTCCACACACACTGACTCTCACTGGGGTACATTTCGATACACACTGACTCTCACTGGGGTACAGTTCCACACACAATGACTCTCAGTGGGCTACAGTTCCACACACACTGACTCTCACTGGGCTACAGTGCCACACACACTGACTCTCACTGGGGTACAGTTCCACACACACTGACTCTTACTGTGCTACAGTTCCACAAAACCTAACTCTCACTGGGGTACAGTTCCACACACACTGACTCTCACTGGGGAACAGTTCCACAAACACTGACTCTCACTGGGGTACAGTTCCACACACACTGACTCTCACTGGGGTACAGTTCCACACACACTGACTCTCACAGGGCTACAGTTCCACACACACTGACTCTCACTGGGCTACAGTTCCACACACACTGACTCTCACTGGGCTACAGTTCCACACACACTGACTCTCACTGGGGTACAGTTCCACACACACTGACTCTCACTGGGCTACAGTTCCACACACACTGACTCTCACTGGGCTACAGTTCCACACACACTGACTCTCACTGGGGTACAGTTCCACCAACACTGACTCTCACTGGGGTACAGTTCCACACATACTGACTCTCACTGGGGTACAGTTCCACACACACTGACTCTCACTGGGGTACAGCCCCACACACACTGACTCTCACTGGGGTAAAGCTCCACACACACTGACTATCACTGGGAAACATTTCCAGAGGCACTGACTCTCACTGGGCTACAGTTCCAAACACACTGACTCTCACTGGGGTACAGTTCCACACACACTGACTCTCACTGGGGTACAGTTCCACACACACTGACTCTCACTGGGGTACAGTTCCACACACACTGACTCTCACTGGGGTACAGTTCCACACACACTGACTCTCACTGGGGTACAGTTCCACACACACTGACTCTCACTGGGCTACAGTTCCACACACAAAGACTCTCACTGGGCTACAGTTCCACACACACTGACTCTCACTGGGGTACAGTTCCACACATACTGACTCTCACTGGGGTACAGTTCCACACACACTGACTCTCACTGGGGTACAGTTCCACACATACTGACTCTCACTGGGGTACAGTTCCACACACACTGACACTCACTGGGCTACAGTTCCACACACACTGACTCTCACTGGGCTACAGTTCCACACACACTGACTCTCACTGGGCTACAGTTCCACACACACTGACTCTCACTGTGGTACAGTTCCACACACACTGACTCTCACTGGGCTACAGTTCCACACACACTGACTCTCACTGGGGTACAGTTCAACACACACTGACTCTCATTGGGGTACAGTTCCACACACACTGACTCTCACTGGGCTACAGTTCCACACACACTGACTCTCACTGGGGTACAGTTCCACACACACTGACTCTCACTGGGGTACAGTTCCACACACACTGACTCTCACTGGGGTACAGTTCCACACACACTGACTCTCACTGGGGTACAGTTCCACACACACTGACTCTCACTGGGCTACAGTTCCACACACACTGACTCTCACTGGGGTACAGTTCCACACACACTGACTCTCACTGGGCTACAGTTCCACACACACTGACTCTCACTGGGGTACAGTTCCACACACACTGACTCTCACTGGGGTACAGTTCCACACACACTGACACTCACTGGGGTACAGTTCCACACACACTGACTCTCACTGGGTACAGTTCCACACACACTGACTCTCACTGGGGTACAGTTCCACACACACTGACTCTCACTGGAGTACAGTTCCACACACACTGACTCTCACTGGGGTACAGTTCCACACACACTGACTCTCACTGGGGTACAGTTCCACACACACTGACTCTCACTGGGGAACAGTTCCACACACACTGACTCTCACTGGGGTACAGTTCCACACACACTGACTCTCACTGGCGTACAGTTCCACACACACTGACTCTCACTGGGGTACAATTCCACACACACTGACTCTCACTGGGGTACAGTTCCACACACACTGACTCTCACTGGGGTACAGTTCCACAGACACTGACTCTCACTGGGGTACAGTTCCACACACACTGACTCTCACTGGGGTACAGTTCCACACACACTGACTCTCACTGGGGTACAGTTCCACACACACTGACTCTCACTGGGGTACAGTTCCACACACACTGACTCTCACTGGGGTACAGTTCCACACACACTGACTCTCACTGGGGTACAGTTCCACACACACTGACTCTCACTGGGGTACAGTTCCACACACACTGACTCTCACTGGGGTACAGTTCCACACACACTGACTCTCACTGGGCTAAAGTTCCACACACAATGACTCAGACTGGGGAACAGTTCCACACACACTGACTCTCACTGGGGTACAGTTCCACACACACTGACTCTCACTGGGGTACATTTCCACATACACTGACTCTCACTGGGGTACAGTTCCACACACACTGCCCCTCACTGGGGTACAGTTCCACACACACTGACTCTCACTGGGGTACAGTCCCACACACACTGACTCTCACTGGGGAACAGTTCAACAGACACTGACTCTCACTGTGGTACAGTTCCACACACACTGTCTCTCACTGGGGTACAGTTCCACACACACTCACGCTCACTGGGGTACAGTTCCACACACACTGACCCTCACTGGGCTAAAGTTCCACACACAGTGACCCTCAGTGGGGTACAGTTCCACACACTGACTCTCGCTGGGGATTAGATCCACACACACTGACCCTCACTGGGGTACAGTTCCACACACACTGACTCTCACTGGGGTACAGTTCCACACACACTGACTCTCACTGGGGTACAGTTCAACAGACACTGACTCTCAGTGGGGTACAGTTCCACACACACTGACCCTCACTGGGCTAGAGTTCCACACACAATGACTCAGACTGGGGAACAGTTCCACACACACTGACTCTCACTGGGGTACAGTTCCACACACACTGACTCTCACAGGGCTACAGTTCCACAAAACCTGACTCTCACTGGGGTACAGTTCCACACACACTGACTCTCACTGGGGAACAGTTCCACAAACACTCACTCTCACTGGTGTACAGTTCCACACACACTGACTCTCACTGGGGTACATTTCGATACACACTGACTCTCACTGGGGTACAGTTCCACACACAATGACTCTCAGTGGGCTACAGTTCCACACACACTGACTCTCACTGGGCTACAGTGCCACACACACTGACTCTCACTGGGGTACAGTTCCACACACACTGACTCTCACTGGGCTACAGTTCCACAAAACCTAACTCTCACTGGGGTACAGTTCCACACACACTGACTCTCACTGGGGAACAGTTCCACAAACACTGACTCTCACTGGGGTACAGTTCCACACACACTGAGTCTCACTGGGGTACATTTCGATACACACTGACTCTCACTGGGGTACAGTTCCACACACAATGAATCTCAGTGGGCTACAGTTCCACAGACACTGACTCTCACTGGGGTACACTTCCACATACACTGACTCTCACTGGGGTACAATTCCACACACACTGACTCTCACTGGGGTACAGTTCCACACACACTGACTCTCACCGGGGTACAGTTCTACACACACTGACTCTCACTGGGGTACAGTTCTACACACACTGACACTCACTGGGGTACAGTTCCACACACACTGACTCACACTGGGGTACAGTTACACACACACTGACTCTCACTGGGGTACAGTTCCACACACACTGACTCTCACTGGGGTACAGTTCCAGAAACACTGACTCTCACTGGGCTACAGTTCCACACACACTGACTCTCAGTGGGGTACAGTTCCACAAACAGTGACTGTCACTGGGGTACAGTTCCACACATACTGACTCTCACTGGGGTACAGTTCCACAGACACTGATTCTCACTGGGGTACAGTTCCACACACACTGACTCTCACTGGGGTACAGATCCACACACACTGACTCTAAATGGGCTACAGTTCCACACACACTGACTCTCACTGGGGTACAGTTCCACACACAATGACTCTCAGTGGGCTACACTTCCACAGAAAATGACTCTCACTGGGCTACAGTGCCACACACACTGACTCTCACTGGGGTACAGTACCACATACAATGACTCTCAGTGGGCTACAGTTCCACACACACTGACTATCACTTGGGTACAGTTCCACACACACTGACTCTCACTGTGGTACATTTCCAGAAGCACTGACTCTCACTGGGCTACAGCTCCACACACACTGACTCTCACTGGGGTACAGTTCAACACACACAAACTCTCACTGGGGTACAGTTCCACAGACACTGACTCTCACTGGGGTACAGTTCCACACACACTGACTCTCACTGGGGTACAGTTCCACACACACTGACTCTCACTGGGGTACAGTTCCACACACACTGACCCTCACTGGGGTTCAGTTCCACACACACTGACTCTCACTAGGGTACAGATCCACACACACTGACTCTCACTGGGCTACAGTTCCACAAAACCTGACTCTCACTGGGGTACAGTTCCACACACACTGACTCTCACTGGGGAACAGTTCCACAAACACTGACTCTCACTGGGGTACAGTTCCACACACACTGACTCTCACTGGGGTACATTTCGATACACACTGACTCTCACTGGGGTACAGTTCCACACACAATGACTCTCAGTGGGCTACAGTTCCACACACACTGACTCTCACTGGGCTACAGTGCCACACACACTGACTCTCACTGGGGTACAGTTCCACACACAATGACTCTCACTGGGCTACAGTTCCACACACACTGACTCTCACTGGGCTACAGTTCGACACACACTGACTCTTACTGGGGTACAGTTCCACACACAATGACTCTCAGTGGGCTACAGTTCCACACACACTGACTCTCACTGGGGTACAGTTCCACACACACTGACTCTCATTGGGGTACAGTTCCACACACAAAGACTCTCACTGGGCTACAGTTCCACACACACTGACTCTCACTGGGGTACTGTTCCACAAACACAGACTCTCACTGGGGTACAGTTCCACACATACTGACTCTCACTGGGGTACAGTTCCACACACACTGACTCTCACTGGGCTACAGTTCCCCACACACTGACTCTCACTGGGGTACAGTTCCACAGACACTGACTCTCACTGGGGTACCGTTCCATACACACTGACTCTGACTGGGGTACAGTTCCACACGCACTGACTCTAACTGGGGTACAGTTCCACATACACTGACACTCACTGGGCTACAGTTGCACACACACTGACTCTCAGTGGGCTACAGTTCCACACACACTGACTCTCACTGGGCTACAGTTCCACACACACTGACTCTCACTGTGGTACAGTTCCACACACACTGACTCTCAGTGGGCTACAGTTCCACACACACTGACTCTCACTGGGGTACAGTTCAACACACACTGACTCTCATTGGGGTACAGTTCCACACATACTGACTCTCACTGGGGTACAGTTCCACAGACACTGACTCTCACTGGGGTACAGTTCCACACACACTGACTCTCACTGGGGTACAGTTCCACACACACTGACCCTCACTGGGGTTCAGTTCCAAACACACTGACTCTCACTAGGGTACAGATCCACACACACTGACTCTCACTGGGCTACAGTTCCACAAAACCTGACTCTCACTGGGGTACAGTTCCACACACACTGACTCTCGCTGGGGACTAGTTCCACACACACTGACCCTCACTGGGGTACAGTTCCACACACACTGACTCTCACTGGGGTACAGTTCCACACACACTGACTCTCACTGGGGTACAGTTCCACACACACTAACTCTCACTGGGGTAAAGTTCCACACACACTGACTCTCACTGGGGTACAGTTCCAAACACACTGACTCTCACTGGGGTACAGTTCCACATACACTGACCCTCACTGGGCTAGAGTTCCATACACACTGACAGTCACTGGGCTACAGTTCCACACACAATGACTCTCACTGGGGTACAGTTCCACACACACTGACCCTCACTGGGGTACAGTTCCACACACACTGACACTCACTGGGATACAGTTCCACACACACTGTCTCTCACTGGGTTACAGTTCCACACACACAGACTCTCACTGGGGTACAGTTCCACACACAATGACTCAGACGGAAGAACAGTTCCACACACACTGACTCTCACTGGGGTACAGTTCCACACACACTGACTCTCACTGGGGTACATTTCCACATACACTGACTCTCACTGGGGTACAGTTCAACAGACACTGACTCTCACTGTGGTACAGTTCCACACACACTGACTCTCACTGGGGTACAGTTCCATGGAAACTGACTCTCACTGGGGTACAGTTCCATGGAAACTGACTCTCACTGGGGTACAGTTCCACACACAATGACCCTCACTGGGGTACAGTTCCACACAAACAGACTCTCATTGGGGTATAGTTCCACACACAGTGAGACCCTCAGGGGTACAGTTCCACACACACTGACCCTCACTGGGGTACAGTTCCATATACACTGACTCTTACTGGGGTATAGTGCCACACACTCTGACTCTCACTGGGGTACAGTTCCACACACACTGTCTCTCACTGGGGTACAGTTCCACACACACAGACTCTCACTGGGGTACAGTTCCACACACAATGACTCAGACTGGGGAACAGTTTCACACACACTGACTCTCACTGGGGTACAGTTCCACACACACTGACTCTCACTGGGGTACATTTCCACATACACTGACTCTCACTGGGGTACAGTTCCACACACACTGCCCCTCACTGGGGTCCAGTTCCACACACACTGACTCTCACTGGGGTACAGTTCCACACACACTGACTCTCACTGGGGAACAGTTCAACAGACACTGACTCTCACTGTGGTACAGTTCCACACACACTGACTCTCACTGGGCTACAGTGCCACACACACTGACTCTCACTGGGGTACAGTTCCACACACAATGACTCTCACTGGGCTACAGTTCCACACACACTGACTCTCACTGGGCTACAGTTCGACACACACTGACTCTTACTGGGGTACAGTTCCACACACAATGACTCTCAGTGGGCTACAGTTCCACACACACTGACTCTCACTGGGGTACAGTTCCACACACACTGACTCTCATTGGGGTACAGTTCCACACACAAAGACTCTCACTGGGCTACAGTTCCACACACACTGACTCTCACTGGGGTACTGTTCCACAAACACAGACTCTCACTGGGGTACAGTTCCACACATACTGACTCTCACTGGGGTACAGTTCCACACACACTGACTCTCACTGGGCTACAGTTCCCCACACACTGACTCTCACTGGGGTACAGTTCCACAGACACTGACTCTCACTGGGGTACCGTTCCATACACACTGACTCTGACTGGGGTACAGTTCCACACGCACTGACTCTAACTGGGGTACAGTTCCACATACACTGACACTCACTGGGCTACAGTTGCACACACACTGACTCTCAGTGGGCTACAGTTCCACACACACTGACTCTCACTGGGCTACAGTTCCACACACACTGACTCTCACTGTGGTACAGTTCCACACACACTGACTCTCAGTGGGCTACAGTTCCACACACACTGACTCTCACTGGGGTACAGTTCAACACACACTGACTCTCATTGGGGTACAGTTCCACACATACTGACTCTCACTGGGGTACAGTTCCACACACACTGACTCTCACTGGGGTACAGTTCCACACACACTGACTCTCACTGGGGTACAGTTCCACACACACTGACCCTCACTGGGGTTCAGTTCCAAACACACTGACTCTCACTAGGGTACAGATCCACACACACTGACTCTCACTGGGCTACAGTTCCACAAAACCTGACTCTCACTGGGGTACAGTTCCACACACACTGACTCTCGCTGGGGATTAGTTCCACACACACTGACCCTCACTGGGGTACAGTTCCACACACACTGACTCTCACTGGGGTACAGTTCCACACACACTGACTCTCACTGGGGTACAGTTCCACACACACTGAATCTCACTGGGGTACAGTTCCACATACACTAACTCTCACTGGGGTAAAGTTCCACACACACTGACTCTCACTGGGGTACAGTTCCAAACACACTGACTCTCACTGGGGTACAGTTCCACATACACTGACCCTCACTGGGCTAGAGTTCCATACACACTGACAGTCACTGGGCTACAGTTCCACACACAATGACTCTCACTGGGGTACAGTTCCACACACACTGACCCTCACTGGGGTACAGTTCCACACACACTGACACTCACTGGGATACAGTTCCACACACACTGTCTCTCACTGGGTTACAGTTCCACACACACAGACTCTCACTGGGGTACAGTTCCACACACAATGACTCAGACGGAAGAACAGTTCCACACACACTGACTCTCACTGGGGTACAGTTCCACACACACTGACTCTCACTGGGGTACATTTCCACATACACTGACTCTCACTGGGGTACAGTTCAACAGACACTGACTCTCACTGTGGTACAGTTCCACACACACTGACTCTCACTGGGGTACAGTTCCATGGAAACTGACTCTCACTGGGGTACAGTTCCATGGAAACTGACTCTCACTGGGGTACAGTTCCACACACAATGACCCTCACTGGGGTACAGTTCCACACAAACAGACTCTCATTGGGGTATAGTTCCACACACAGTGAGACCCTCAGGGGTACAGTTCCACACACACTGACCCTCACTGGGGTACAGTTCCATATACACTGACTCTTACTGGGGTATAGTGCCACACACTCTGACTCTCACTGGGGTACAGTTCCACACACACAGACTCTCACTGGGGTACAGTTCCACACACAATGACTCAGACTGGGGAACAGTTCCACACACACTGACTCTCACTGGGGTACAGTTCCACACACACTGACTCTCACTGGGGTACATTTCCACATACACTGACTCTCACTGGGGTACAGTTCCACACACACTGCCCCTCACTGGGGTCCAGTTCCACACACACTGACTCTCACTGGGGTACAGTTCCACACACACTGACTCTCACTGGGGAACAGTTCAACAGACACTGACTCTCACTGTGGTACAGTTCCACACACACTGACTCTCACTGGGGTACAGTTCCACACACACTCACGCTCACTGGGGTACAGTTCCACAAACACTGACCGTCACTGGGCTGAAGTTCCACACACAGTGACCCTCACTGGGGTACAGTTCCACACACTGACTCTCGCTGGGGATTAGATCCACACACACTGACCCTCACTGGGGTACAGTTCCACACACACTGACTCTCACTGTGGTACAGTTCCACACACACTGACTCTCAGTGGGCTACAGTTCCACACACACTGACTCTCACTGGGGTACAGTTCAACACACACTGACTCTCATTGGGGTACAGTTCCACACATACTGACTCTCACTGGGGTACAGTTCCACAGACACTGACTCTCACTGGGGTACAGTTCCACACACACTGACTCTCACTGGGGTACAGTTCCACACACACTGACCCTCACTGGGGTTCAGTTCCACACACACTGACTCTCACTAGGGTACAGATCCACAAACACTGACTCTCACTGGGCTACAGTTCCACAAAACCTGACTCTCACTGGGGTACAGTTCCACACACACTGACTCTCGCTGGGGATTAGTTCCACACACACTGACCCTCACTGGGATACAGTTCCACACACACTGACTCTCACTGGGGTACAGTTCCACACACACTGACTCTCACTGGGGTACAGTTCCACACACACTGAATCTCACTGGGGTACAGTTCCACATACACTAACTCTCACTGGGGTAAAGTTCCACACACACTGACTCTCACTGGGGTACAGTTCCAAACACACTGACTCTCACTGGGGTACAGTTCCACATACACTGACCCTCACTGGGCTAGAGTTCCACACACACTGACTCTCACTGGGCTACAGTGCCACACACACTGACTCTCACTGGGGTACAGTTCCACACACACTGACTCTCACTGGGCTACAGTTCCACAAAACCTAACTCTCACTGGGGTACAGTTCCACACACACTGACTCTCACTGGGGAACAGTTCCACAAACACTGACTCTCACTGGGGTACAGTTCCACACACACTGAGTCTCACTGGGGTACATTTCGATACACACTGACTCTCACTGGGGTACAGTTCCACACACAATGAATCTCAGTGGGCTACAGTTCCACAGACACTGACTCTCACTGGGGTACACTTCCACATACACTGACTCTCACTGGGGTACAATTCCACACACACTGACTCTCACTGGGGTACAGTTCCACACACACTGACTCTCACTGGGGTACAGTTCTACACACACTGACTCTCACTGGGGTACAGTTCTACACACACTGACACTCACTGGGGTACAGTTCCACACACACTGACTCACACTGGGGTACAGTTACACACACACTGACTCTCACTGGGGTACAGTTCCACACACACTGACCCTCACTGGGGTACAGTTCCACACACACTGACTCACACTGGGGTACAGTTACACACACACTGACTCTCACTGGGGTACAGTTCCACACACACTGACTCTCACTGGGGTACAGTTCCAGAAACACTGACTCACACTGGGCTACAGTTCCACACACACTGACTCTCACTGGGGTACAGTTCCACAAACAGTGACTCTCACTGGGGTACAGTTCCACACATACTGACTCTCACTGGGGTACAGTTCCACAGACACTGATTCTCACTGGGGTACAGTTCCACACACACTGACTCTCACTGGGGTACAGATCCACACACACTGACTCTCACTGGGCTACAGTTCCACACACACTGACTCTCACTGGGGTACAGTTCCACACACAATGACTCTCAGTGGGCTACAGTTCCACAGACAATGACTCTCACTGGGCTACAGTGCCACACACACTGACTCTCACTGGGGTACAGTACCACACACAATGACTCTCAGTGGGCTACAGTTCCACACACACTGACTATCACTTGGGTACAGTTCCACACACACTGACTCTCACTGGGGTACAGCTCCACACACACTGACCCTCAATGGGATTCAGTTCCACACACACTGACTCTCACTGTGGTACATTTCCAGAAGCACTGACTCTCACTGGGCTACAGTGCCACACACACTGACTCTCACTGGGGTACAGTTCCACACACACTGACTCTCACTGGGCTACAGTTCCACAAAACCTAACTCTCACTGGGGTACAGTTCCACACACACTGACTCTCACTGGGGAACAGTTTCACAAACACTGACTCTCACTGGGGTACAGTTCCACACACACTGAGTCTCACTGGGGTACATTTCGATACACACTGACTCTCACTGGGGTACAGTTCCACACACAATGAATCTCAGTGGGCTACAGTTCCACAGACACTGACTCTCACTGGGGTACACTTCCACATACACTGACTCTCACTGGGGTACAATTCCACACACACTGACTCTCACTAGGGTACAGTTCCACACACACTGACTCTCACTGGGGTACAGTTCTACACACACTGACTCTCACTGGGGTACAGTTCTACACACACTGACACTCACTGGGGTACAGTTCCACACACACTGGCTCTCACTGGGGTACAGTTACACACACACTGACTCTCACTGTGGTACAGTTCCACACACACTGACTCTCACTGGGGTACAGTTCCAGAAACACTGACTCTCACTGGGCTACAGTTCCACACACACTGACTCTCAGTGGGGTACAGTTCCACAAACAGTGACTGTCACTGGGGTACAGTTCCACACATACTGACTCTCACTGGGGTACAGTTCCACAGACACTGATTCTCACTGGGGTACAGTACCACACACAATGACTCTCAGTGGGCTACAGTTCCACACACACTGACTCTCACTGGGGTACAGATCCACACACACTGACTCTAAATGGGCTACAGTTCCACACACACTGACTCTCACTGGGGTACAGTTCCACACACAATGACTCTCAGTGGGCTACACTTCCACAGACAATGACTCTCACTGGGCTACAGTGCAACACACACTGACTCTCACTGGGGTACAGTACCACACACAATGACTCTCAGTGGGCTACAGTTCCACACACACTGACTATCACTTGGGTACAGTTCCACACACACTGACTCTCACTGGGGTACAGCTCCACACACACTGACCCTCAATGGGATTCAGATCCACACACACTGACTCTCACTGTGGTACATTTCCAGAAGCACTGACTCTCACTGGGCTACAGCTCCACACACACTGACTCTCACTGGGGTACAGTTCAACACACACAAACTCTCACTGGGGTACAGTTCCACAGACACTGACTCTCACTGGGGTACAGTTCCACACACACTGACTCTCACTGGGGTACAGTTCCACACACACTGACCCTCACTGGGGTTCAGTTCCACACACTCTGACTCTCACTGGGGTACAGATCCACACACACTGACTCTCACTGGGCTACAGTTCCACAAAACCTGACTCTCACTGGGGTACAGTTCCACACACACTGACTCTCACTGGGGAACAGTTCCACAAACACTGACTCTCACTGGGGTACAGTTCCACACACACTGACTCTCACTGGGGTACATTTCGATACACACTGACTCTCACTGGGGTACAGTTCCACACACAATGACTCTCAGTGGGCTACAGTTCCACACACACTGACTCTCACTGGGCTACAGTGCCACACACACTGACTCTCACTGGGGTACAGTTCCACACACAATGACTCTCACTGGGCTACAGTTCCACACACACTGACTCTCACTGGGCTACAGTTCCAAACACGCTGACTCTCACTGGGGTACAGTTCCACACACAATGACTCTCAGTGGGCTACAGTTCTACATAAACTGACTCTCACTGGGGTACAGTTCCACACACAGTCTCTCATTGGGGTACAGTTCCACACACACTGACTCTCACTGGGCTACAGTTCCACACACACTGACTCTCACTGGGATACTGTTCCACAAACACTGACTCTCACTGGGGTACAGTTCCACACATACTGACTCTCACTGGGGTACAGTTCCACACACACTGACTCTCACTGGGCTACAGTTCCACACACACTGACTCTCACTGGGGTACAGTTCCACAGACACTGACTCTCACTGGGGTACAGTTCCATACACACTGACTCTGACTGGGGTACAGTTCCACACGCACTGACTCTAACTGGGGTACAGTTCCACATACACTGACACTCACTGGGCTACAGTTGCACACACACTGACTCTCAGTGGGCTACAGTTCCACACACACTGACTCTCAGTGGGCTACAGTTCCACACACACTGACTCTCACTGTGGTACAGTTCCACACACACTGACTCTCAGTGGGCTACAGTTCCACACACACTGACTCTCACTGGGGTACAGTTCCACACACACTGACTCTCACTGGGCTACAGTTCCACACACACTGACTCTCACTGGGGTACAGTTCCACAGACACTGACTCTCACTGGGGTACAGTTCCACACACACTGACTCTCACTGGGGTACAGTTCCACACACACTGACCCTCACTGGGGTTCAGTTCCACACACACTGACTCTCACTGGGGTACAGTTCCACACACACTGACTCTCACTGGGCTACAGTTCCACAAAACCTGACTCTCACTGGGGTACAGTTCCACACACACTGACTCTCACTGGGGAACAGTTCCACAAACACTGACTCTCACTGGGGTACAGTTCCACACACACTGACTCTCACTGGGGTACATTTCGATACACACTGACTCTCACTGGGGTACAGTTCCACACACAATGACTCTCAGTGGGCTACAGTTCCACACACACTGACTTTCACTGGGGTACAGTTCCACACACACTGACTCTCATTTGGGGTACGGTTCCACACACACTGACTCTCACTGGGCTACAGTTCCACACACACTGACTCTCACTGGGGTACTGTTCCACAAACACTGACTCTCACTGGGGTACAGTTCCACACATACTGACTCTCACTGGGGTACAGTTCCACACACACTGACTCTCACTGGGGTACAGTTCCACACATACTGACTCTCACTGGGGTACAGTTCCACACACACTGACACTCACTGGGCTACAGTTGCACACACACTGACTCTCAGTGGGCTACAGTTCCACACACACTGACTCTCACTGGGCTACAGTTCCACACACACTGACTCTCACTGTGGTACAGTTCCACACACACTGACTCTCAGTGGGCTACAGTTCCACACACACTGACTCTCACTGGGGTACAGTTCAACACACACTGACTCTCATTGGGGTACAGTTCCACACATACTGACTCTCACTGGGGTACAGTTCCACAGACACTGACTCTCACTGGGGTACAGTTCCACACACACTGACTCTCACTGGGGTACAGTTCCACACACACTGACCCTCACTGGGGTTCAGTTCCACACACACTGACTCTCACTAGGGTACAGATCCACACACACTGACTCTCACTGGGCTACAGTTCCACAAAACCTGACTCTCACTGGGGTACAGTTCCACACACACTGACTCTCACTGGGGAACAGTTCCACAAACACTGACTCTCACTGGGGTACAGTTCCACACACACTGACTCTCACTGGGGTACATTTCGATACACACTGACTCTCACTGGGGTACAGTTCCACACACAATGACTCTCAGTGGGCTACAGTTCCACACACACTGACTCTCACTGGGCTACAGTGCCACACACACTGACTCTCACTGGGGTACAGTTCCACACACAATGACTCTCAGTGGGCTACAGTTCCACACACACTGACTCTCACTGGGCTACAGTTCGACACACACTGACTCTTACTGGGGTACAGTTCCACACACAATGACTCTCAGTGGGCTACAGTTCCACACACACTGACTCTCACTGGGGTACAGTTCCACACACACTGACTCTCATTGGGGTACAGTTCCACACACAAAGACTCTCACTGGGCTACAGTTCCACACACACTGACTCTCACTGGGGTACTGTTGCACAAACACTGACTCTCACTGGGGTACAGTTCCACACATACTGACTCTCACTGGGGTACAGTTCCACACACACTGACTCTCACTGGGGTACAGTTCCACACATACTGACTCTCACTGGGGTACAGTTCCACACACACTGACACTCACTGGGCTACAGTTGCACACACACTGACTCTCAGTGGGCTACAGTTCCACACACACTGACCCTCACTGGGCTACAGTTCCACACACACTGACTCTCACTGTGGTACAGTTCCACACACACTGACTCTCAGTGGGCTAAAGTTCCACACACACTGACTCTCAGTGGGCTAAAGTTCCACACACACTGACTCTCACTGGGGTACAGTTCCACACACACTGACTCTCATTGGGGTACAGTTCCACACACAAAGACTCTCACTGGGCTACAGTTCCACACACACTGACTCTCACTGGGGAAATTTTCCACAAACACTGACTCTCACTGGGGTACAGTTCCACACATACTGACTCTCACTGGGGTACAGTTCAACACACACTGACTCTCAATGGGGTACAGTTCCACACACACTGACTCTCACTGGGGTACAGTTCCACACACACTGACCCTCACTGGGGTACAGTTCCACACACACTGACTCTCACTAGGGTACAGATCCACACACACTGACTCTCACTGGGCTACAGTTCCACAAAACCTGACTCTCACTGGGGTACAGTGCCACACACACTGACTCTCACTGGGGAACAGTTCCACAAACACTGACTCTCACTGGGGTACAGTTCCACACACACTGACTCTCACTGGGGTACAGTTCGATACACACTGACTCTCACTGGGGTACAGTTCCACACACAATGACTCTCAGTGGGCTACAGTTCCACACACACTGACTCTCACTGGGCTACAGTGCCACACACACTGACTCTCACTGGGGTACAGTTCCACACACAATGACTCTCACTGGGCTACTGTTCCACACACACTGACTCTCACTGGGCTACAGTTCGACACACACTGACTCTTACTGGGGTACAGATCCACACACAATGACTCTCAGTGGGCTACAGTTCCACACACACTGACTCTCACTGGGGTACAGTTCCACACACACTGACTCTCATTGGGGTACAGTTCCACACACAAAGACTCTCACTGGGCTACAGTTCCACACACACTGACTCTCACTGGGGTACTGTTCCACAAACACAGACTCTCACTGGGGTACAGTTCCACACATACTGACTCTCACTGGGGTACAGTTCCACACACACTGACTCTCGCTGGGCTACAGTTCCCCACACACTGACTCTCACTGGGGTACAGTTCCACAGACACTGACTCTCACTGGGGTACCGTTCCACACACACTGACTCTGACTGGGGTACAGTTCCACACGCACTGACTCTAACTGGGGTACAGTTCCACATACACTGACACTCACTGGGCTACAGTTGCACACACACTGACTCTCAGTGGGCTACAGTTCCACACACACTGACTCTCACTGGGCTACAGTTCCACACACACTGACTCTCACTGTGGTACAGTTCCACACACACTGACTCTCAGTGGGCTAAAGTTCCACACACACTGACTCTCAGTGGGCTAAAGTTCCACACACACTGACTCTCACTGGGGTACAGTTCCACACACACTGACTCTCATTGGGGTACAGTTCCACACACAAAGACTCTCACTGGGCTACAGTTCCACACACACTGACTCTCACTGGGGTACTGTTCCACAAACACAGACTCTCACTGGGGTACAGTTCCACACATACTGACTCTCACTGGGGTACAGTTCCACACACACTGACTCTCACTGGGCTACAGTTCCCCACACACTGACTCTCACTGGGGTACAGTTCCACAGACACTGACTCTCACTGGGGTACCGTTCCATACACACTGACTCTGACTGGGGTACAGTTCCACACGCACTGACTCTAACTGGGGTACAGTTCCACATACACTGACACTCACTGGGCTACAGTTGCACACACACTGACTCTCAGTGGGCTACAGTTCCACACACACTGACTCTCAGTGGGCTACAGTTCCACACACACTGACTCTCACTGTGGTACAGTTCCACACACACTGACTCTCAGTGGGCTACAGTTCCACACACACTGACTCTCACTGGGCTAAAGTTCCACACACACTGACTCTCACTGGGGTACAGTTCCACAGACACTGACTCTCACTGGGGTACAGTTCCACACACACTGACTCTCACTGGGCTACAGTTCCACACACACTGACTCTCACTGGGGTACAGTTCCACAGACACTGACTCTCACTGGGGTACAGTTCCACACACACTGACTCTCACTGGGGTACAGTTCCACACACACTGACCCTCACTGGGGTTCAGTTCCACACACACTGACTCTCACTAGGGTACAGATCCACACACACTGACTCTCACTGGGCTACAGTTCCACAAAACCTGACTCTCACTGGGGTACAGTTCCACACACACTGACTCTCACTGGGGAACAGTTCCACAAACACTGACTCTCACTGGGGTACAGTTCCACACACACTGACTCTCACTGGGGTACATTTCGATACACACTGACTCTCACTGGGGTACAGTTCCACACACAATGACTCTCAGTGGGCTACAGTTCCACACACACTGACTCTCACTGGGCTACAGTTCCACACACACTGACTCTCATTGGGGTACAGTTCCACACACAAAGACTCTCACTGGGCTACAGTTCCACACACACTGACTCTCACTGGGGTACTGTTGCACAAACACTGACTCTCACTGGGGTACAGTTCCACACATACTGACTCTCACTGGGGTACAGTTCCACACACACTGACTCTCACTGGGGTACAGTTCCACACATACTGACTCTCACTGGGGTACAGTTCCACACACACTGACACTCACTGGGCTACAGTTGCACACACACTGACTCTCAGTGGGCTACAGTTCCACACACACTGACTCTCACTGGGCTACAGTTCCACACACACTGACTCTCACTGTGGTACAGTTCCACACACACTGACTCTCAGTGGGCTACAGTTCCACACACACTGACTCTCACTGGGGTACAGTTCAACACACACTGACTCTCATTGGGGTACAGTTCCACACATACTGACTCTCACTGGGGTACAGTTCCACAGACACTGACTCTCACTGGGGTACAGTTCCACACACACTGACTCTCACTGGGGTACAGTTCCACACACACTGACCCTCACTGGGGTTCAGTTCCACACACACTGACTCTCACTAGGGTACAGATCCACACACACTGACTCTCACTGGGCTACAGTTCCACAAAACCTGACTCTCACTGGGGTACAGTTCCACACACACTGACTCTCACTGGGGAACAGTTCCACAAACACTGACTCTCACTGGGGTACAGTTCCACACACACTGACTCTCACTGGGGTACATTTCGATACACACTGACTCTCACTGGGGTACAGTTCCACACACAATGACTCTCAGTGGGCTACAGTTCCACACACACTGACTCTCACTGGGCTACAGTGCCACACACACTGACTCTCACTGGGGTACAGTTCCACACACAATGACTCTCAGTGTGCTACAGTTCCACACACACTGACTCTCACTGGGCTACAGTTCGACACACACTGACTCTTACTGGGGTACAGTTCCACACACAATGACTCTCAGTGGGCTACAGTTCCACACACACTGACTCTCACTGGGGTACAGTTCCACACACACTGACTCTCATTGGGGTACAGTTCCACACACAAAGACTCTCACTGGGCTACAGTTCCACACACACTGACTCTCACTGGGGTACTGTTGCACAAACACTGACTCTCACTGGGGTACAGTTCCACACATACTGACTCTCACTGGGGTACAGTTCCACACACACTGACTCTCACTGGGGTACAGTTCCACACATACTGACTCTCACTGGGGTACAGTTCCACACACACTGACACTCACTGGGCTACAGTTGCACACACACTGACTCTCAGTGGGCTACAGTTCCACACACACTGACTCGGG